>NC_045732.1:90897985-91010636 GCF_009834535.1 Camelus ferus | reverse complement strand
AATAAGGCAGTACATAGGACAGTCAGAGACTCTTTCTTCCTAGAGGTTTTAATATAGTAAGATAGCAGAAATCAAATAATCACACAAATATATAAATACAAATTGTGATAAGGACAATGCAGGCAAAGTTCTGACTGCTATGAACAATTTTAACAAAGAGATCTGATTTAAATTAGTCAGGTTAGGGAAGGCTTTTCTGATGAAGTTCCTTTTAGGCTAAGATATTAAGGATGACTAGGGATTTACCAAGCAAAGAAGGTAGGAAGAATATTTCCAGCAGAAAGAACACAATGTGAAAAAGTCCTGGTGTAGGAACAAGCTTAGAGTTCTTCATAAATACAGTATGGCTAAAAAAATTGTCAGCACAAGAAGAGACAGCACAAGATAAAGTTAAGGTCAGATGATTTAGAGTCTTGTAGGTCATGATAAATAGGTTAGATTACATTCTAAGTGTAATTAGAAACCCTAGAGTGCTTTTAAGCATTGGAAGGATATGGTCAAAATTACATATGTTTGTAAAAGATCTCTCTGGCTTCTGTGTGGAAAATAGACTATAGAAAGGCAAGAATGGAATTTGAGAGACCTACTAGACAGCTCATGTATTAGTCCAGATGTGAGATGATAGTGGCTTTTACTAGGTAAGTGATGGCTATAAACATGGGAATTTGTAGGTAGATTTGAAATATATAGGAGGATCAGCCAATAGTACTCAGTGATTAATTGGTTGTGTAGGTTAAGGAAAAAATGAGAGTGGACTGGACACATATTGTATGTCATGGATATGAACCAGCTAAAGATGTATTTCTGGCTAATATTCATAGCAGGAAAGAACAATTAACAATTCTGTGATTCAGGGATCTGATTGTATTAAAGCAGTAAATTAGCACATTTTCTTTAAGAGGAGTGTTCAAAATATGTTTCAGGTGGAGTCCAGACTCTTTCATTTATAGATGAAGGATCAAGACTCACAATGGATTGGGCTACCTTGCAAATTAATCTTGTGCGGTGTATGAATGTTTTATCTCCCAGATTAGAACATAAACTTATAAACAGCATCACTTGTTTTGTAGACATCTCTTCCTAGTAGTAGTACCTGATAAAGTAGTGAGGATACAGCACTCAATAAATGTTTCCAAAATTAAAATGATTTAAATTTCTTCTTCCTCAGCAGATAGACCAAAATGAATATTCTGGTTCCTGATAATGCCAGCAAAGTGACAGAGTTCATCCTGGTGGGTTTGTCCCATCATCCAAAAGCCCAGATTGCCTTTTATCGCACCATGGTAGCAGTCTACCTGATCACATTGGTGGGTAAGAGTCTCATCATTGTTGTGATTAGAGTAGATGGGAAGCTTCACACTCCAATGTATTTTTTCTTAAAAACCTGTCCTTCCTTGATATCTGCTACTCTAGCAAGTCAGTGCCCTTTTTGTTACTCAATGGGTTAAGAGACTACCCTACCATTTCCTATATTAGCTGTTATGCTCAGATGACTATTGCTCTTTTTCTGGAGATGACAGAGTACTTCCTTCATGTTGTCATGGCTTATGATAGATTTATTGCAATCTCCAATCCCCTTCATTACCCCATAATTATGAAGAACCAGGTTTTCCTACACTTGGCCATGGTGAACTGGGCTAGTGCCTTCCTTTTAGCAATAATACCAATCATTGCAATTCCTGCCCATTTTTGTGGGGACAATGTCATCAACCATTTTACCTGTGAGGTACAGTCCCTGTTGAAGCTCATCTGCTCAGAAATCCCAGTCAGACTTTTCTGGGTTTGGTCATCAGTATATTCACATTGGCCCTACCCTTCACCTTCATCTTCATCTCCTATACTCACATTGTGGTTGCCATGCTGAGGATCCACTCTGCAGAAGTCAGGCGCAAAGCTTTCTCCATTTGTGGATCCCATCTGACTGTGATCACCATATTTTGTGGGACAGCCATCCACATGTACCTGAAACCTTACTCAAAAGCATATCAAGACCAGGGTAAAGTTATCTCTGCATATTATGGTGTTGTAACCCTTAGGTTGAACCCTCTCATTTACACGTTGAGAAAGAAGGATGTGAAAGATGTCCTAAGAAAAATAATTAGGAAGAAAGAGTCCTAGAAAACATGAATAGCCCATGGAGACTTATCTAAACAACACTGACTTGTAAAAATAAACAGGTAGAAATATTAAACAATATTTTAGTAAGGTAATTAGTTTTAAATGTATTTTTTTCTATTTCCAACAGGAAGGATAAAGAACTTCCACCTACTTTTCGAAGTAGGGTTCCTTCTGGATATATGCCCAGGAGAAGGATGGCTGGGTCATATGGTAAGTCTATTCCTATTCTTTTGAGGAATCTCCATACTGTTTTCCACACTGGCTGCACCAAACTGCATTCCCACCAGCAATGTAGGAGGGTTCCCTTTCCTCCACAGTCTCTCCAGCATTTGTCATTTGTGGACTGGAGGCCCCCGCCTGAAGGCTCTAGAGAATAAGCCATGGGCTGAACTAATAAACAAGCTGTGAGAAATGTCACATAGCTGGCTGGATAAGAGATGGCCTACTTAATGAAGTTTTGTGATGAACTTTAAAACAATCTGTCTTTGATCATGTAACATCCTGTGCTTACTGCAGGAGCCTGAGAACCTGGAGCCTGGAAACCTAAATAGCTTAAAATTATTAACATTGTTATAACTTAGATGATATGTGAGGCACCATGCATGTTCTATATAAATCCTTTTACAAGAATCAATAAACAGAGAACGGCTTCACTTCTCTCCACACGGTGTTCATGTGTACATGATATCGTGCCACCGACATATGGTGACCCCGACGTGATATCAGACTTGGCAAACACGTAAGTGGAACTAAGGAAATTTTCAGGGACTTTTCAGCCTGTCAGGCATGCCGAGAAATATTCATGGAGCAACAGCTTACTAAGCAGCAGCATGATATCAGCGCGGCGACTACATGTAAGTAAGGGAACAAATTTATTTCGGGGATTTTCAGCCTATCAGGCACGCTGCAATATAACCATGGGACAGCAGCTGACAGTACAGCAAAAGATTTATTTCCATATTCTGCAGCAATTGTTAAAAGCTATTTCAAAGCAGGGCACCCTCCCAAGTGCCCCTCAAAAACAAGTATAGGAAATCACTATCAGCCAAAGTCCCATCTCACCATTTCTGACCTCATCACAGCTTCCCCCAGGAGCACAAGTTTAAATCTAATGACTATTGATAATGAGTTAATAAACGACAGTAATAAAACCTACTTAATCTCTACTGGAGTTTAGGGACCTTTACCTTCTAGGTATTTTGGATTGCTAATAGGGAGATCATCTATGGGCTTAAAAGGGTTAACAGTTTTACCTGGTGTTATTGATAATGATTATACTGGAGAAATTAAAATTATGGTTCATACCTCTTCTTACTACATTATTCCTAAGCAATCTCAAATTGCTCAAATTATTTTGATACCTTATTTACCTGCTCAAAAATTTGCTGAAAATAATAAAGGAGATAAGGGCTTCAGACATACAGGACAGTGAGCTTTTTGGACACATTCATTAACTGATAACAGACCTGTTTTAACAGGTTCAATACAAGGAAAGCTATTTACAGGGTTATTAGACACAAGAGCAGACAAAACTATTTCCAGTTTTCATTGGCCTTTTGATTGGCAAAAACACAAATCTGATGTTACTATCAAGGAGTTGATAGACTGATGGAACCTAAAATAAGTTCTCACCCACTAAAGGTCTGAGGGCCTAAAAATAAAATAGCCTTTGTAACTCCTTTAATATTACCAATACCCTGCACTCTATGGGGCAAGGACCTTCTTGCTCAGTAAAGCCTGACCTTAAAGATTGATCCTTTTTAATAGGGGCTGCTGCTACTATCCCAAGTATTATTCCCATTGCTCTAACATGGACCCAACAGCAACCTATTTGGGTGGAACAATGGCCCCTTCCTAAAACAAACAAACAAAAAAACTATAAGCATTACAAAAATTGGTTTCAAAACAACTAAAATTGGGTCATTTAAAGCATTCTACTAGTCCTTAAAAAATACAAACATAGCATAAATACAGAACAGAAATAGACTCATAGACATAGAATACAGACTTGTGGCTGCCAAGGGGGTGGGGGTGGGAAGAGATAGACTGGGATTTCAAAATTGTAGAATAGATAAAAAAAGATTATACTTTATAGCACAGGGGAATATATACAAGATCTTATGGTAGCTCACAGAGAAAGGAATGTGACAATGAATATACATATGTTCATGTATAATTGAAAAATTGTGCTCAACACTGGAATTTGACACAACATTGTAAAATGATTATAAATCAATAAAAAATGTTAAAAAAATTCTACTGGTCCTTAAAACACACTTATTTTTATAATAAAATAAAACTTCGAAAAAAGGAAATTATTGAAAAATTTGCATGCTATAAATGCTGTAATGCAACCTATGAGACCCTTACAAAAGGGGCTACCCAATCCTTCACTTATTCTTGACTCTTGGCCCTTACTTGTTATTAATATAAAGGATTGTTTTTTCTCATTACCTTTGCACAAAGCTATATGAAAAATTTGCCTTTACTGTTCCTACCTATAACAATCAGGAGATTCCTAAACATTATTACTGGAAATTCCTTCCTCAGGGTATAAAAAATAGTCCTACTATATGTCAGCAATTAGTAAAAGAAAAAACTAGAAACTATACATCAACAATTTCCTCAGATATATATTTTTCATTATATGATAACATTTTACTGACTATAAAAAGCAAACCTAATCTCCTTCTATTTCAAAAAACGTTACAATTTTACAAACTAAAGGCCTTTTTGTTGCTCAAGATAAAGTACAAAAAACGCAACCTTGGGAATTTCTTGGGATAACTATTAACACACAAACTATTAGGCCACACAGTATAAAATTAGATATCAAGCCTTCTATGACATTAGTTCAATTGCAACAATTGCTAAAACATATTAACTGGATCAAACCTTTTTAGGAATACCTACAGTCCAATTGCATCATTTATTTCAATTGTTAGAAGGAGATAGGGAACCTACCTCATTAGGTACATTGACCCCTAAAGCTATAAAAAAAAAATTTAAAAAGGTTAATGAAGCTTTAAATTGTCAATTTTTACACCAGTTGCAACCTGAATTACCTACTATTCTTATTGTTTTAAATACACCTCAGACACCTACAGGGGTGCTTACATAGCAAAGGGACACTTTATTCTTATTAGAGTGGGTTTATCTGTCTCACTCATTAACTCAGGCCTTAACCACTACTTATCATGTCTATGCTGATATCATAAACAAAGCTCAACATCGCTGTTTACAATTAATGGGACAAAATCCTCAAAATATAAATTTACCATGTACTGCCAGCCAATTCCAAAAATATCTTATGAGGAATGAAAATATCCAGGCCTCTTTAAAAAATTATCTTAAAACATTACATTTAAAAAATATTCACATCTTCTGTTACAATTTTATACACAAGTGCCTCTAAAATTAATGACTAGTATTTCTAAAAAACCCTTATTGCAGGCAGTTACATTGTTTACTGATGGTCCTAAAAAAAAGTCCAAGGCTGCCACTGCATGGTTTAATGGCAACAATGGTGTTCAAAATTTACTACAAGACATGAAAGTACTCAGATAGCTGAGATTCCTACAATAGAGCTAGCCCTATTAGAGAAACCTAATAAACCATTGAATATAATTACTGATTCTCAATATGCGACAAATGCATTGCTGTTATTAACCACTGCTATATAGCCTCAAACATCCTCAAAAATACATTTACAACATTTTTAAATATTAAAAATTTGCTACACAATACACAATATCCCTGTTTTATTGCTCATATGCAATCTAATGCTAATTTACCAGGATCATTATCAAAAAGCAACAATTATATTGATAAAATAGTATCTAATTACATTCAAACCCAACCTGCTATTAGTAAATCTATAAAGACTAAACAATTTCATGACTTACACCACTGCAACGTCCAGGACTTAAGAGCTGTTTATGATATAGCTAAAAGACAAGCAAAACAAATCATACAGGCATACTCACAATGTAATCAATTTACAATTGCTAAACCAAATTATAATTTAGAGAACATTAATCCAAGAGGTATTCAGAGTAATCAAATTTGGCAAACAGAAACTACCTTGTTTCCCTCCTTCGGGCGTTTGATATATATCATAGTTTCTGTGGACACTTCTTATAATTTTATATATGTCATGTTGCATACTAAATGTAATGCCCACAACATCATTCGACATTGGTTACCTGCTTTTGATGTTTTCGGTAAACCCCACAAGATTAAAACTGACTATGGTTCTGAGTTTTCTGCAAAGATTATCTCACAGTTTTGTCAAGATTAAAAAATTGACCATACTACTGGTATTCCTTATAATTCCACTGGTCAAGCTATTGTTAAACGATGTCATCAAACACTAAAGTCTTATTTACATAAATAAAAGGAGGGAATAATTATTTAAAAAAAGCCATAATATATTGCATCATGCACTTTTTACACTTAATTTTTTTAACTTTTTTATTGATTTATAATCATTTTACAATGTTGTGTCAAATTCCAGTGTAGAGAACAATGTTTCAGTTATACATGAACAAGTATATATTCATTGTCACATTTTTTTCTCTGTGAGCTACCATAAGATCTTGTATATATTTCCCCATGCTATACAGTATAATTTTGTTTATCTATTCTACAATTTTGAAATCCCAGTCTATCTCTTCCCACCCCCCACCCGCTTGGCAACCACAAGTTTATATTCTATGTCTGTGAGTCTATTTCTGTTTTATATTTATCCTTTGTTTGTTTGTTTTTTTATTTTAGATTCCATTTATGAGCGATCTCATATGGTATTTTTCTTTCTCTTTCTGGCTTACTTCACTTAGAATGACATTCTCCAGGAACATCCATGTTGCTGCAAATGGTGTTATGTTGTCAGTTTTTATGGCTGAATAATAGTCCATTGTATAAATATACCAATTCTTCTTTATCCAGTCATCTCTTGATGAACATTTAGGCTGTTTCCATGTCTTGGCTATTGTAAATAGTGCTGCTATGAACGTTGGGGTGCAGGTGTCATCCTGAAGTAGAGTTCCTTCTGGATATATGCCCAGGAGTGGGATTCTGGGTCATATGGTAAGTCTCTTCCTAGTCTTTTGAGGAATCTCCATACTGTTTTCCACACTGGCTGCACCAAACTGCATTCCCACCAGCAGTGTAGGAGGGTTCCCTTTTCTCCACAGCCTCTCCAGCATTTGTCATTTCTGGACTTTTGAATGATGGCCATTCTCACTGGTGTGAGGTGATACCTCATTGTAGCTTTGATTTGCATTTCTCTGATAATTAGTGATATTGAGCACTTTTTCATGTGCCTATTGATCATTTGTATGTCTTCCTTGGAGAATTGCTTGTTTAGGTCTTCTGCCCATTTTTGGATTGGGTTGTTTGGTTGTTTCTTATTAAGTCATAGGAGCTGCTTATATATTCTGGAGATCAAGCCTTTGTTGGTTTCATTTGCAAAAATGTTTTCACATTCTGTAGGTTGTCTTTTTGTTTTACTCATGGTTTCCTTTGCTGTGCAGAAGCTTGTAAGTTTCATTAGGTCCCATTTGTTTGTTCTTGCTTTTATTTCTTCTAGGAGAAAATTTTTGAGATGTATGTGAGATAATGTTTAGCCTATATTTTCCTCTAGGAGGTTTATTGTCTTGTCTTATGTTTAAGTCTTTGATCCATCTTGAGTTGATATTTGTGTATGGTGTAAGGGAGTGTTCTAGCTTCATTGATTTACATGCTGCTGTCTAGTTTTCCCAACACCATTTGCTGAAGACACTGTCTTTATTCCATTGTATATTCTTGCCTCCTTTGTCGAAGATTACTTGACCAAAATTTTGTCGGTTCATTTCTGGGCTCTCTATTCTATTCCATTGGTCTATATGTCTGTTTTTGTACCAATACCATGCTGTCTTGATGACTTTAGCTCTATAGTATTGTCTGAAGTCTGCGAGAGTTATTCCTTCAGCCTCTTTCTTTTTCTTCAGTAATGCTTTGACAGTTCTAGGTCTTTTGTGGTTCCATATAAATTTTATTACGATTTGTTCTAGTTCTGTGAAATATGTCCTGGGTAATTTGATAGGGATTGGATTAAATCTGTAGATTGCCTTGGGCAGTGTGACCATTTTAACAGTATTCATATTTCCAATCCAGGAGCATGGGATATCTTTCAATTTTTTTAAATCTTCTTTAATTTCCTTCATCAATGGTTTATAGCTTTCTGTGTATAATGCTTTCACATCCTTGGTTAGATTTATTCCTAAGTATTTTATTACTTTTGGTGCAATTTTAAAGGAGATTGTTTCTTTCCTTTCTTTTTCTGTTGATTCCTCGTTAGTGTAAAGAAACGCAACTGATTTTTGAACATTCATCTTGTAACCTGCTACCTTGCTGAATTCTTCGATCAGCTCTAGTAGTTTTTGTGTGGACCTTTTAGGGTTTTCTAGATATAGTAATACATCATTGGCATATAGTGACACTTTTACCTTTTCTTTTCCAATTTGGATCCCTTTTATTTCTCTCTTTTGTCTGATTGCTGTGGCTAGGACTTCCAAACTACATTGAATACTAGTGATGATACTGGGAATCCTAGTGTTGTCCCAGATTTTAGTGGGAAGCTTTTGAGTTTTTCACCGTTGAGTACTATGCTGGCTGTAAGTTTGTCATATATAGTTTTTATTATGTTGTAATATGGTCCCTCTATACCCACTTTGGTGAGAGTTTTTATCATAAATGGGTGTTGAATTTTATCAAATGCTTTTTCTGCATCTATTGAGATGATCATGTGGTTTTTGTCCTTTCTCTTGTTCATGCGATGTATTACATTGATTGATTTGTGTATGTTGAAACACCTTTGTGTCCCTGGGATGAACCCCATTTGGTCATGATGTATAATCTTTTGTATGTGTTGTTGGATTCTATTTGCTAATATTTTGGTGAGGATTTTGGCGTCTATTTTCATCAGTGATATTGGCCTCTAATTCTCTTTTTGGTAGTGTCTTTGCCTGGTTTTGGTATCAGGGTGATGGTGGCTTCATAGAATGAGTTTGGGAGTATTCCCTCATTTTGAATCTTCTGGAAGAGTTTGAGAAGGATTGGTATGAGTTCTTCTTTGTATGTTTGGTAGAAATCCCCAGTGAAGCCATCCGGTCTTTGACTTTTATTTGTAGGGAAGTTTTATATTGCTATTTTGATTTCATTTCTAGTGATCAGTTTGTTCAAGTGGTCAGTTTCTTCTTGATTCAGTCTTGGTGGACAGTATGTTTCCAGAAACTTGTCCATCTCCTCTAAGTTATCCACTTTGGTTCCATATAGTTTTTCATAATATTCACATACGATATTCTGTATTTCTATTTTATTTGTTGTAATTTCTACATTTTCCGTTCTTATTTTGCTAATTTGTGCTCTCTCTTTTTCCTTCTTTGAGAGTTTGGCCAGAGGTTTGTCGATTTTATCAAAAAAACCAGCTTTTGGTTTGATTTTTTCTATGTATTTTTTAATCTCTGTTTTATTTATTTCCTCCCTAATCTTCCTAATTTCCTTCCTTCTGCTGCCTTTTGGGGTTTTTTGTTCTTCTTTTTCTAGTTCTCTCAGGTGGTGGGTTAAACTGTTTATTTGAGATTGTTCTTCTTTTTTGAGGAAGGCCTGTATCACTATAAACTTCCCTCTTAGCACTGTCTTTGCTGTGTCCCATAAATTTTATGTGGTTTTGCTTTCATTGTCATTTGTCTCAAGGTATTTTTTAATTTCAGCTTTGATTTCCTCATTGAAGAATTGGTTTTTTAATAGCATGTTGTTTAATCTCCATCATTTCCTTTTTTCTCCTTTGTTTCTCTGTCGTTGATTTCTAGTTTCATGGCATTGTGGTCAGTAAAGATGCTTGAGATAATTTCTATCTTCTTAAAGTTGTTGAGGTTTCTTTTGTGCCCAAGTACATGATCAATCCTAGAAAATGTTCCATGTTCACTTGAAAAAATGTATACCCTGGGTGGGGGGTGTAATGCTGTGAAAATATCCATCAAATCTAATTTTTCTACATTATGATTTAATTTCTATGTTGCCTTATTTATTTTCTGTCTGAAAGATCTGTGTAGTGATATTAATGCGGTGTTAAAATCCCCAACTATGATTGTATTCCCATCAATATCCCCCTTTATCTCTGTTAGTAATTGTTTTATGTACTTAGATGTTCTTATATTGGGTGCATATATATTAATGTGTGTAATATCCTCATCTTGTATCACTCCTTTAATCATTATAAAATGTCCTTCTTTATCTTTCTTTATGGCCTTTGTTTTAAAGTCTACTTTGTCTGAAATCAGTAGTGCAACACCTGCTTTTTTGGCTTTTCCATTTGCATGGAATATCCTTTTCCATCCTTTCACTCTCAATCTATATGTGTCCTTCTCCCTAAAGTGGGTCTCCTGTATGCAGCATATTGAAGGCTCTTACTTTATTATCCAGTCTGCCACTCTGTGTCTTTTGACTGGAGCATTTAGTCCATTAACATTTACCATAATTAATTATAGATGTGTGTTTATTGCCATTCTGAACTTATCTTTGCAGTTGAATTGGTATTTTCTTTGTGCTCCTTTCTTCTTCGTTTTGTGGTTTGGTAATTTTCCTTTATATTATCATGGATATTATTTAGTTTTTGTGACTCCCTTGTAAATTTTTGGCTGTGGTTAACCTTTTTTGTAAGTCTATTAGCCCATTACTGTAACTGTTTTTATTAAACTGATAGTAACATGATCTCAAATCCATTCTACCAAGAACAAAAGATTTAAAATGAAAGAAAAAATTATTCTATATTTCCCTGCCTCCCTCTCCCACTCTCAATGATTTGTATGTCTTCTTTTATAATTTCGTGTTTATTTTATTTGTAATTCATGAGTTATCACCTTTCCAGTTATGAGTTTCTCATTTCTGTAGCATCCTGCTTCTTTTCTATTTAGAGTAGACTTGTCAATATTTCTTTTAGCATGAGTTTAGTGTTGCTAAACTCTTGTAGTTTTTCTTGTCTGTGAAATTCTTTATCTCTACTTCTATCCTAAAGGATAGCCTTGCTGGATAAAGTATCCTAGGCTGCATCATTTTTTCATTCAGGACATTGAATATATCTTGCCACTCCCTTCTGGCCTGTAGTGTTTGTGTAGAGAAATCAGCTGAGAGCCTTATGGGGGTTCCCTTTTAACTCACTCTTTCCTTTTCTCTTTCTGCCTTTAGGATCATTTCTTTATCCTTGACTCTGGCCATCTTGATTGTAATATGTCTTGGTGTGTGTCTCTTTGGGTTCTTCCTGTTTGGGACCCTCTGAGATTCCTGTACTTGGATATCTGATTCCTTCTTTAGGTTTAGGAAGTTTTCAGTCATGATTTCTTCCAATAACTTTTCAATCCCCTTTGATCTTTCTTCCCCTTCTGGGACCCCTATTATGCGAAGATTGGCATGCTTTATATTATCCCATAGGTCCCTTAAGCTATTTTCATTGGTTTTTGTTTGTTTTTCTCTCAGCTGTTCTGATTGGGTGCTTTCTGTTGTCCTGTCTTCTAGGTCACTTATTCATTCCTCTGCATTTTTTAGTCTGCTTGTACAGCCTTTAGATCATTTCTCATCTCAGCCAATGAATTTACCAATTGTACTTGGCTCTTCTTTATAGCTTCCATTTCATTTTTGATATATTTTATATCTCTAAACACTATTTCTTTTAGCTCCTTCAGTACTTTGATCACTCCTTTTTTGAAATCTTGATTTAGTAGGCTATCAATGTTTATTTCATTGATCATTCTTTCAGGGGATTTCTCTTGTTCTTTTAATTGGGAATGGTTTCTCTGCTTCTTCATCTTGCTCATACCTCTCTGGCACTGTGGTTTATGGAGTATCAGTTATCTATTGTGGTGCTTATGGAGTTTATTCATCTATCTAATGCCTATGTAGGAATAACACTTAAAATTTAAATAAAAGAGAGAGAGAAAGAGAATTTTAAAAGAAGGGGGAAAAGTGGTTTGAAAACAGTGTATAATGTATAATAGAAAAGTAAGTTGAAGCAGAACAGCAATCAGGTTGGGAAGTCTTTTTAAAACCTTTAAAAAAGGAGAAAAGAGGGAAAAATATATTTGAAACCTGTGTATAATCAATAACAGAACATCAAAAGCAAGAGAAAAATGAAATGACGTGGATTTTTAAAAATAATAATAATAAAAATATTTTTTAAAAAATTAAAAGGGATTAAAACTGGGAGTATATATAATTGTTTAAGAAGTAAAAATTAAAAGGGTAATAGAAAATATAACAGGTAAAAACAGATTAAATAAAAAAGGGGGGGTGTTCTCCTGGAGACTGTGTGCTCTTAATGCGAAGTCTTTCTGTCTTCGCCGTGTTTTGGAAGCTCAGCTTGCTGTTTCCAGAGGCCCTCCATTGGTGCCTTCGTCTGTGCTGCTCCCAGTGCTTGTCGGCATGCAGTTCGCGCCCCCTCCCAACACTGGGTCAGGTGCAGCTCTCCTTTGCTGTGGGCGGGCGGGTCACTGCCCCTCCTGATGCTACAATTAGATGTTGCAGACTGGCCAGGAAGGAAGGCGGGTCACGCCTTCTCCCAGCACCACGGTCACGAGCTGCATTCCTGCCGGAAAGCGGTGGACCACCCACCCTCTCCCAGTGGCAGTCGCTCTGCAGCTCTGTGCCACTGTGCGCTCCATAGGCGGGCTCAGGGAAGAACAAGAAACAGTCCCGTCCCTGCATCGGGCCAAAACCTAGCTCCTTGTTTGTCTTGGGGGAGCAAGTTCTCTGAGGGATCAGGACGGAAGGACCCTATCTGCCTCGGGCTATTTCATTGATTGTCCTTTCAGGGTATTTCTCTTTCTTTTTTAATTGTAATTAATTTTAATTTTAATTAATTCTATGTGCTGTTCCCAGTGCCTGTCAGCAAGCAGATCGCGCCCCCTCCCGACACTGTGGTCAGTTACTGCGCTCTTATCTCGTTGGTGGGAGGGTCAATCCTCCTCCAATGCCCCAGTCAGATGCTGCACTCTGGTGAGATAGGCGGGGAGATCACGCCCCCTGCCACCACCACGATCAGGTGCTGCACTCCTGCCAGGAAGGCAGGTGGCCACCCACCCTCTCCCAGCGCAGGTCGCTCCCCTGCTCCCTGCAGCTGTCTGCTTTGCCTCTGGTTGGCGCTCCATAGGCAGACTCGGGGAATACAGTGGAACAGCCCCGCCCCTGCTCTGTGTCAAAACTCAGCTCCTTGCTTGTCTTGAAGGCGTGAGTTCTCAGAGGTAGCAGGGCAGAAATGTCCTATCTGCCTCGGGCTGTAAATAAGTTTCCGTCTGGCCTTTGAGTTTGCTAAGCCCTTAGGTATAGATTCAGGTTTTGACCCCGCCCCCACCTGGGTGCTAAGCACTGGAAAATATGGCGGCTGTGCCTAAGTCCCACCTCTCTTCACCCGAAAACCTTTGGTGGGTTTTCAGAGATGGGAATATGGCACACTTCCCCCCAGGGCACATCAGCCATGTTGTTTTATACAGCGCCTAGATTGTTTTGCCCTGTGTACCCACTCATCCACTGCTCACAGCACCCTGCAGTCCCCCAGGGCTGCCTCAGTGCAGCTGCCCCAGTCCTCTGCCAGGCTCGTGTGGCCTGTCCTGTCCCCCACCTGTTGATTTACCTCTAGGGCCGGGAGTTGCAGAGACCATTTGTGCCCATTTAACTTAGTTCTGTTGGTTAAGGGGTGCCCTGTACAGGTCTGACCCTTGGAGGTTCCCCCTCCTTCCTGCTGACCTCTCCATTAGAGAGGGGGATATTCAGTGAATGAGTGCTATTCCTCCTTTGCCACTCCCCCAACATGGGACAGTCCTGTACTGTTTTGTTTTTCCTTCTTTCTTTCTTCCTTTTGTCCTACCAGATTCTTGGCGTCTTTGTCTTTTGAAGAGGGCAATGTTCTGTTGTAGTTCAGCAGGTGCTCTGGTTGGCTGGGTGGGTCCGTGGATGTGAGCTTTAGTGCATTTGTGGGAGAGGGTGAGCTACTAGCGTCCTTCTACTCTGCCATCTTGGCCCATTTCAGTGAGAAATATTTCAATATTCTAGATTTTCTTTTTTTTAACCTTTTTTTAATTGATTATAGTCAGTTTACAATGTTGTGTCAATTTCCAGTGTAGAGCACAATTTTTCTGTTATACATGAACATACATATATTCATTGTCGCATTCTTCTTCATTGTGAGCTACCACAAGACCTTGTATATATTTCCCTGTGCTATACAGTATAATCTTGTTTATCTATTCTACATATGCCTGTCAGTATCTACAAATTTCAAACTCCCAGTCTTTCCCTTCCTACCCCCCTCCCCCAGGGCAACAACAAGTTTGTATTCTATGTCTATGAGTCTGTTTCTGTTTTGTATTTATGCTTTGTTTTGTTTTGTTTTGTTTTTAGATTCCTCATATGAGTGATCTCATATGGTATTTTTCTTTCTCTTTCTGGCTTACTTCACTTAGAATGACATTCTCCAGGAACATCCATGTTTCTGCAAATGGCATTATGTTGTTTATTATGGCTGAATAGTATTCCATTGTATAAATATACCACATCTTCTTTTTTTAATATTTTTTATTGAGTAATAGTCATTTTACAATTTTGTGTCAAATTCCAGTGTAGAGCACAATTTTTCAGTTATATATGAACATATATATATTCATTGTCACATTTTTTTCGCTATGAGCTATCACAAGATCTTGTTTATGTTTCCCTGTGCTATACAGTATAATATTGTTTATCTATTCTGCATTTTAAAATCCCAGTCTGTCCTTTCCCACCCCCCGCTCCATTGGCAACCACAAGTTTGTATTCTATGTCCATGAGTCTGTTTCTGTTTTGTATTTATGCTTTGTTTTGTTTTGTTTTGTTTTTAGATTCCTCATATGAGTGATCTCATATGGTATTTTTCTTTCTCTTTCTGGCTTACTTCACTTAGAATGACATTCTCCAGGAACATCCATGTTGCTGCAAATGGTGTTATGTTGTCAGTTTTTATGGCTGAATAGTAGTCCATTGTATAAATATACCACAGCTTCTTCATTCAGTCATCTGTTGATGGACATTTAGGCTGTTTCCATGTCTTGGCTATTGTAAATAGTGCTGCTATGAACATTGGGGTGCAGGTGTCATTTTGAAGTAGGGTTTCTTCTGGATATATGCCCAGGAGTGGGATTCCTGGGTCATATGGTAAGTCTATTCCTAGTCTTTTGAGGAATCTCCATGATGTTTTCCACAGTGGCTTTCCTTGCTTCTCTCTCCCACTCTAAATGATTTAGATGTCTTCTTTTACAATTTTGTGTTTATTCTTTTTGTAATTCATGGCAGTTATCTCCTTTCCAGTTATAAGTTTCTCATTTTTCTAGCATCCTGCTTCTTTTCTATTTAGAGTAGACCTGTGAATATTTCTTTTAGCATGGGTTTAGTGTTGCTAAACTCTTTTAGTTTTTGCTTGTCTGTGAAGTTCTTTATCTCTCCTTCTATTCTAAAGGATAGCCTTGCTGGATAGAGTATCCTAGGCTGCATCTTTTTTTCATTCAGGTCTTTGAATATATCTTGCCACTCCCTTCTGGCCTGTAATGTTTGTGTAAAGAAATCAGCTGAGAGCCATACGGGGGTTCCCTTGTAACTCACTCTGCTTTTCTCTTGCTGCCTTTAGGACCATTTCTTTATCCTTGACTCTGACCATTTTGATTATGATATGTCTTGGTGTGTGTCTGTTTGGGTTCTTCCTGTTTTGGACCCTCTGAGCCTCCTGTAGTTGGATATCTGATTCCTTCTTTAGGTTTGGGAAGTTTTCAGTCATGATTTCTTCCAATACCTTTTCAATCCCCTTTGTTCTTTCTTCCCCTTCTGGGACCCCTATTATGCATAGATTGGCACGTTTTATATTATCCCATAGGTCCCTTATATTGTTTTCATTGTTTTTCATTTGTTTTTCTCTCAGCTGTTCTGGTTGGGTGCTTTGTTGTCCTGTCTTCTAGGTCACTTATTCGTTCCTCTGCTTTATCTAGCCTGCTTTGTACAGCCTTTAGATCAGCTCTCATCTCAGCAAATGAGTTTAGTAATTCTACTTGGTTCTTTATAGCTTCTATTTCATTTTTGACATATTTTATATCTCTAAACACTATTTCTTTTAGTTCCTTCAGTACTTTTATCACTCCTTTTTTGAAATCTTGATCTAGCAGGCTACTGATATCTATTTCATTGATCATGTTTTCAAGGGATTTCTCTTGATCTTTTAATTGGGAGTGGTTCCTATGCTTCTCCATATTGCTCATATCTCTCTGGCACTGTGGCTTAAGGAGTATCAATTATTTAGTTCTCCTAGAGACACTGTGCTCTTAATGATTTTATTGAGGGGTCTTTGTGTCTTTGCCCTGTTTCGTGAACTCAGCTTGCTGTTGCCAGAGGCCCTCTGTTGCCGCCCTCATCTTTGCTGCACCCAGTGGCTGTTGGCTAGTAGATCACACCCCCTTCCAACACTGGGTCAGGTGCTGAGCTCTTACCCGGTGGGTGGGTGGGTCACACCCCCTCCCAGTGCTGCAATCAGATGCTGTGCTCAGGGGAGGCAGGTGGGCGGATTGCGCCCCCTCCCAGCACTGTGGTCAGTGCTGCGTTCCTGCCAGAAAAGCAGGTTGCTGCCTGCCCTTTCCTGACGCCAGTTGCTCTGCTGCTTTGTGCAGCTATCTGCTTGCCTCAGGTCAGTGTTCCAAAAGTGGGCTCGGGGAAGACCGTGGAATGGCCCTGCCCCTGCTTTGTGCCAAATCTCAGCTCCTTGTTTGTCTTGGCAGCACGAGTTCTCTGAGGTGCCAGGGCAGAAAGATCCTACCTGACTCGGGCTGTAAACAAGTCTCAGTCCTGCCTAGGAGGTTGCAGAGCCCCCAGGTGCAGATTCAGGTCTTGGCCCCACCCCCACCCAGGTGCTGGGCACAGGAGAATATGGTGGTGGTGGCTGTGGCTGAGCCCCACCTCTCTTCTTGCAAGATGCACCAGTAATGGCGGTGCAGGTCTGAGGAGCCAAAGGCTGCGGCGCCCCTCTCCACAGGGCACACCAGCTGTGCTGCTTTGCTTTTTTTGCAATATATGGGGGACTCAGGTTGTTCTGCTCCATATCCCCTCTCATCCACGGCATGCAGCACCCTGCAGTCCCCCAGTGATGACTCAGTGCAGCCACCCCAGTCTTCCGCCCAGCTCGGATGGCCTGTCCCGGCCACAGCTGCTGGCTTGTGTCCCCGGCTGGGTGTTGCAGGGACACTTTGTGCCCGTTTAACTCAGCTCTGTCAGTCAAGGGGTGCTCGGGGCAGATCTGAGCCTCGGAGTCTCCCTCTCCTTCCCGCTGGCCTCTCCATTGGAGAGGGGAGACCCAGCAAATGAGCACCAGTCCTCCTTTGCCACTCCCTCCCCGTGGGATTGGTCCCACACTATTTTGCTTTTTCTTCTTTCTTTTTTCCTTTTTTCCTACCAGATTTTTGGCGTCGGAGTTCGGCAGGTGCTCTGGTTGGCTGAGTAGGTCTGTAGATGTGAGTTTTGGTGTATTTGTGGGAGAGGGTGAGCTACAAGCATCCTTCTACTCCGCCATCTTGCTTGTCCCCATACCACATCTTCTTTATCCAGTCATCTGTCGATGGACATTTAGGCTGTTTCCATGTCTTGGCTATTGTAAATAGTGCTGCTATGAACATTCTTTTTGAAGCAGGGTTCCTTCTGGGTATATGCCCAGGAGCGGGATTACTGGAGAGGCTGTGGAGAAAAGGGAACCCTCTTACACTGCTGGTGGGAATGCTGTTTGGCACAGTCACTGTGGAAAACAGTATGGAGATTCCTCAAAATGCTACCATATGATTTACCATATGACCTAGACTTTCTTTTATAAATGACAAAGAGCAAAGTTGTAAAATGGACAGTGCTTATCTCAATACTTTTTGTATGAGGTATATCATGATCCAGGCTTAAGAGTGATGGATGTGAGTGGGTAGAGAGAAGAAAATTACTGAACTGCTATATAAGACTTCCACATAGAAGTTCCTTTGCTAAAGGAAGGAGCCCTTCAAGACTGTGTAGATTCTGAGGGTCAGAATTAATGATCCAATTGAACCTACAATTGCATGTCTTGATTGTTGATAGAGTCACATTTTCTGGATAATTGCATGCAATTTCTAAAGTTGTTGACCTCACATAGAACAAATTTAACTCAGGAAGAATACCTTAAAAAACAAGTGTGTATTGTTTCTCTTGATTATAAAAATTATTATAATTTTTATTATTTTTTAATACATTGGCAGTGTAGAGAAATGAAATATCACCTATAATTCCTATGCTCAGTGAAGCTTGCATCAGTTTTAGAATCTGGAAGACATGTATTTAAGTCTACCACTCACAGTTTTTGGAATTTAGTTACTTTCTACCTTTAAGCTTCAATTTTCTCATCTGCAAAATAGGAATTGTAAGAGTGCTTATTCACAAAGTTGTTCTGAAAATTAAATGAGATAATACATGTTAAGCTCCTATCACAATGTCTGGCAGATGGTCAACATAGAATACACACCAATCAAAAAGGAAAATAAAACTGTCATTTCACTCTCTAACATCCATATCCATTGTAAGAGTGTTAGCTTGCTTATGTCTATATAAACAATAACTGTATAATTTTTAAAATAATCTACGACAATATGATAGACAGAAAAAAATGTTCTCACTGTTGTCTTAATTTGAATTTATCTTATTAGAAGGGAGGTTGAATATGTTTATCATGTTCACTGGTCATTTGTATTTCAATAATCAGGGTCTTTGTTGTTGGGTCAAAATGACAATGGACCAGCCCAATTTTGGAAACAAAATGCTGCACTCAGTAACATGGGTAATAAAAAGCCCTATATTTTATTTCAACATTGATTGACTCTGCCATTGTTTCCAAATACACCCTGACAGGCAGATCCCCAGTTTGAGCCATTTTATTTCACTCTGGTAAGGACTCTTGCAATTAATACCTAATTGGTCAACAATATAAGCTAATAGGAGACTATTATAAATGAAAATGAAAATAATAAAACTGTAGGAATCCCAATAGAGAACTCTTTAGAAAGAGAATTTAAGGTGTTATGCAAATTTTGTTGTAATATTACCATTTTAACCTTGAACAAATTCTTGTGTAATTTCTATTTCTGGTGTTTCTAATACTTCCAATTTAACCTAAAGCACTCCTGAAACTAAAGGGAAGGTGCTAATAACTAACTAAAAAGACAGTGAACAGATAAAGTGAAACACTAGAGGGGGGGAACAAACGTGATTTCTCAAAAGGAAGGGAAAATGGAATAAAACTGCAAAGTTAATACTTATTGGAGCTTGATCACTTTTATTAGGGACTAAGAAGAGGTAGAATAGAACAAGCAATGAAATGTGCCCTTTTGTGACAGAGAGAAATTTATTGGGGAGTGGCAGGGACCATTTTAGCCACAAGAGAAAATTAGAAAGGTAAACTAATGTCTTCTTTTTGATTACCTCAGGAAGAAGTTAGACAGGGTTCTCTCTAGAGAGAGAAATATGTTACATCTAGAAGTGGAGAACAAGCTTCAGGAAGACTGCTGACATGAAGTCAAGACTCTGGATGAATAGAAAGTGTAAGAAATTATAAGAACAACTAATCAGTTAGAGATATGTGTGTAAGGTGTCTTTATGTTAAATGTTTATTTTGAGAGTTGTTTTCTTAAAACCTTCCTTATATTACCAATAAACAAGTTGGAATTACAATAAATAGGCAATGCTTCAGAACTACCTATGCCTTGGGAAACCTGTCTAAATTTCTTATCTCTACCAAACAGCACTTATGACTTGTGGCTAATAATGGAGAATTCTGCCACCCTGCACACCATCTCCTCTTAAGTTGTGCCAAAAAACACAAGGCGACATCTTAAAAGGTTGAACTGACCCCTTAGAAATTGACATCACTAAGAAAAGAGCTTCATGCTGTGTACAGGCAGCAGCGGAGTGAAGAAAATGCACTTGAGACCCATAATCACAACTTTTCATGGAAATGTTTAAAAGACAGAAATTTAAAATTTGAAAAAAGCTAAGAATATATCATTGGTTTTTGAATGAGTTTGTCATCAACAAGATTCATCTATGTTGAATAATATTTTATGGCTGAATAATATTCCATTGTATGGATATATCAAATTTTGTTTATCTGTTTATCAGGTGTTTGTCCCTATGCTTTCAGAAATAATGATCTTGATGATGTGAATACACATGTCTGCAAAGCTAGAGAAATAGGGGAATCCATGCTACAGGAATATATAGTTTCCAGTTTCTCCACATCCTAACTAATGCTTGCTGGTGTACAATTAGATTTTTATAGCCACCTTAGTGGGTTAAAATTGACTAGTGATTTTGATTTGCATTTTCTTAATAACTAATGATATTTTGCATCTTTTCATGGCTTATTTTACATTTGTTTATCTTACTTGGAGAAATGTGTTTTCAGATCATTTGCCAATTTTTTAAATTGGGTTATTTGCTTATTATTGAGTTGTAAGGTCTTTACATCTTTTATATAAAAATCCCTATCAAATATTTGATTTGCTAATATTTTCTCCCAATCCGTGGTTTGTCTTTTTACTTACTAGATAGAGTTCTTTGAAGCACAAAACCTTTATAATTAGATGATGTTGTTTATTATTTTTCTTTTGTAGCTTGTGATTTTGGTATCATATCTAAGGTATAATTGCCTATGCCATAAATATTTATGTCTATGTTTTTCTAAGAGTTGCAAATGTTTAACTCTTATGTTTAGGACTCTGATTCATTTTGAGTTAACTTTTGTATGTAGTGTGAAGTAATGTTCTAATTTCATCTTTTTGCATGTGGATATCCACTTGTCCCAGCACCATTTATTGAAAAAACCGTATTTTCCCCATTGAATTGTCTTGACATCTATGTCAAAAATAAATTTACCATAAATGTATGGATTTATTATTAGATGTTCGATTTTACTCCATTCACCAATATGTTTATCCTTATACTGATACCACAGTCTTCAGTACTATAATCTTTTAGTAAGCTGTAGATTTGGAAATTTGTGATTCTTTCAACTTTGTTAGTTTTCAAGATTGATTTGGCTTTTCTGGGTCCCTCACATTTCCATATTAATTTAAGAATTGATAGGCCAATTTCTACAAAATTCCATCTGAGATTTAGATAGCGATTTAGTGCACCTACAGATCGATTTGGGGAGTATTGCCCTCATAACAGTATTAAGTCTTCCTATTCATGAAAATAGTAAAATTTCCCATTTAGTTAGGTCTTTACTTTCTTTCATCAATTTTTGTAGTTTTCATTAAATAAGTCTTGCACTTCTTTTATTAAATTTTTAAATTTTTTTGAGTTATAGTCAGTTTACAATGTTATGTCAAATTCCAGTGTAGAGCACAATTTTTCAGCTATACATGAACATACATATATTCATTGTTGCATTCTTTTTTGGTGTGAGCTACCACAAGATCTTGTATACATTTCCCTGTGCTATACAGTATAATCTTGTTTACCTTTTCTACATACGCCTGTCAGTATCTACAAATTTCGAACTCCCAGTCTGTCCCTTCCCACCTCCCCTCCCCCCGGCAACCACAAGTTTGTATTCTATGTCTATGAGTCTGTTTCTGTTTTGTATTTATGTTTTGTTTGTTTGTTTGTTTGTTTTTTTTAGATACCACAGACGAGTGATATCATATGGTATCTTTCTGGCTTACTTCACTTAGAATGACATTCTCATCCTCACACGAGCCAAAATGACCATAATTCAAAAGTCCACAAATGACAAATGTTGGAGAGGCTGTGAAGAAAAGGGAACGCTCCTACACTGCTGGTGGGAATGCAGGTTGGTGCAGCCACTGTTGAAAACAGTATGGAGATTCTTCAAAAGACTAGGAATAGACTTAGAATATGACCCAGGAATCCCATTCCTGGGCATATATCCAGAAGGAACCCTACTTCAGGATGACACCTGCACCCCAATGTTCATAGCAGCACAATTTACAATAGCCAAGACATGGAAACAGCCTAAATGTCCATCGACAGATGACTGGATAAAGAAGAAGTGGTATATTTATACGGTGGGATACTATTCAGCCATAAAAAATGAAGTAAGCCAGAAAGAGAAAGAAAAATACCATATGAGATAGCTCGTATGTGGAATCTAAAAAACAAAGCAAAACATAAATACAAAACAGAAACAGACTCATAGACATAGAATACAAACTTGTGGTTGCCAAGGGGGCGGGGGTGGGAGGGGACAGACTGAGATTTCAAAATACAGAATAGGTTGACGAGATTATACTGTATAGCATAGGGAAATATATACAAGGTCTTATGGTATCTCATGGAGAAGAAAAATGTTACAATGAATATATATATATTCATGTATGACTGAAAAATTGTGCTCTACACTGGAATTTGACACAGCATTATTAAATGATTATAACTCAATAAAAAAAATCTTAAAATAAAAAGAAGTAATGGTATATTTATAGATGGAATACTACTCAGCCCTGCAAAAGAATAAAATAACACCACTTGCAGCAACATGAATGGACCTGTAAATCATCATTGTAAGTGAAGTAATCCAGAAAGAGAAATAAAAATACCATATGATATCACTCATATGTAGAATCTTAAAAAAGAAGGAAAAAAGAAAACCACTAATGAACTCATCCACAAAAGAGAAACAGACTCGCAGACATTGTAAACAATCTTATGATTACTAGAGGGGAAAGAGCGTGGGAAGGGATATATTTGGGAGTTAGAGATTTGCAAATATTAAGTACTATGCATAAAATAAATTAAAAACTAGACTTTTTCTGTATAACACCATGAACCATATTCAATACCTTGTAATAAACTTTAATGAAAAAGAATATGAAAGTGAATATATGTATATATATATATGTATGACTGGGACATTATGCTGTACACCAGAAATTGACACATTTTAAGTGACTATAAGTCAATAAAAAAATAAATGGCTGTTAAACAAATTTGTTAAATTGATACAATGGGCTACTATG
This sequence comes from Camelus ferus, assembly GCF_009834535.1. Taxonomy (NCBI): domain Eukaryota; kingdom Metazoa; phylum Chordata; class Mammalia; order Artiodactyla; family Camelidae; genus Camelus; species Camelus ferus. The sequence goes on along the minus strand of NC_045732.1, from coordinate 90,987,426 downwards.
CAGATATAAAACAAATTTAAATACTCTATGTACTGTCATGGAATGCTTTTAAAGATATCCTTTTAAGTTTAAAAAATGTGTATAGAATGCTACACACATACATGTATTTGCTTGTTTATATGTAGAATATCTCTAGAAGTATGTCCAAGGGACATTGTCGAAGGTAGCATTGGCTGCCTCCAGAGAGGGAAAGTGGGTGATGAAGGGACAAGGGTAAGAAGGAGACTTTTTATTGTCTATTCTTCTGTATATTTTGAATTTTGAACAAAGACTGTTCCTTGCTTTGAATTTATCTTCTATTTTACCTTAAAATAGTCTTTTAAATGAAATAAGATTAATAAATTGTGGCTAGTTGGTTGTTTTGTTTTTAATATATCCTTACTTGACAAATTAAAAGTTGGCAACATTATGGCAAGCTCACTTAAAAAAATATGTACTAATATATGAAATCCAAAATTTCAGGAACCATGGTTCTAAGGTCCCTCTTGGGGACTCAACAACCAGTATTTTTACTCTTTCCTTCTTAGCTTGTGTCTCAGTTCTGGACCTGTCTCTGTCTTGGACCTCTGCTTAGTAGCCCACTATTTCTAAGACTCAGACCTTGCCGTGTTTTTGTTAATGTCTTTCAGCAACACCACCACCCATGGATGAGCATCTTATCCCTGAAATAGGATATTGTGGCTGGGGTCAATCTACTACTGATAGACCCCCTTTGTGTACACAACTTTATTGTTTTACTTTCTAAACATTGCTTATCCTTATATTTTCTTTAATCTTCTTTAAGTGCTTGTGAAGCTATATCTGGTAACTCATGTTGGATCTCTCTGATGTCAAGAGTTTACCAGGACAATCCCTCTTAAAATACCATGTTCTGTTTGTCAGACAGAAAGTCTTCCTGTGGATCTTCTAGGTGATACTTTCTTTCAGCTCTTCTTTATACTGAATGGATTCAAATTACAATTATGTTCTATGGCAGAGATTGCTAGTTATCTATCCCATTATCCATTCTCCCAATCTTCTTTTGTAGTAGAACACTGGATTTTACTTAGGTAGCAACATATTGCGCTCAAAAAAACCTACAACTCCCAGCTTCTCTTGAAGTTAGGTGTATCCAGGTGACTGAATTCTTAGCAATGAAATATAAGTATAAATGCTGTAGATAATTTCTGGAAAGTCTAAAAAAGAGAAAATGAGCCTCCCTTATTTCCCCCTTCCTCCATCTTGATGTTTAGAATGTAAATGTGGTGTCTGGAGCTCTACTAATCTTCTTGCTCTATGAGAATGAGGTCAGAATGTTTAGCTGGAAGGAATGCAAGTCCATAAATATTGTAGAAATACCATAGCTGTTCTGCATTTCTCATCTTCAGTTATCTATTATGTGAGGTGCAAAAACTCATCCATCTTGTTTAAACCACTATACATTAATTATTATATCCTTTGAAGCTGAAACTGATTCTGACTCATACATCACCCCTGACAGTCTTTCATGTTCCTTTGAAGGAAACTAAACCTTACCTCACAATGTTTGACTACTCAACATGTCTGATTAATTACACCTCTCTGAATATGCAAGGTACATGGATATTTGCAAAATTTTCAAATTTTCAAAATTTTCCTGATCATACTATTCATTCCTTTTCTACCTATATACTGATTTAGTATTAATCATTATACACTTGGTGATTATTGCTTTATAATTGATTTTATTCACCACCCCAAACCATGAGGGGAGAGGTCATACCATGGTATGGATGAAATATGGCTTCTCCAAGACAACTTGAGCAGAAGATGTTGGTAAGAGCAAGATCAAACTCATGGACAATGTCACAAATCATTATTTAAGGTAATAACTGCCAAAGCTGTATCTACAGTTCAAACCTCTATTCTGAGCTCCAGTCACATATGTTCACTGAAAATGGACATGTATCTACATCAAAGCTGCACAGACAACCCAGATCGAACCATTCCAAACCAGAAAGCTTCATCTTCTCCCTAAAATCTCCCCTTCCGCCTATTTTCTGGATCTCATTGAATAGTGCCACCATCCACCTGAGAGATGTAATCTAATCTTTCTTCTCCCTCACTACAAAATTCAATCATCTTTGAAGATTTTCCTATTCTACTTCTGTAATGTCTCGAGTCCATCTTTAGTCTTTCATTCCACTGCCAATCCCTTAATTCCAGCACTTATCATTTCTTGCTTTGATTATTGCAACAACTTAAGACATAGTCTCCTTAGCAACTTCAACTAGACTCCACACTATGATGTCATCCATTTTTCAGAGACATATCAGAGCATGTTGCTGTCTTATTTTAAAATCCTCAGGGATATTTCGTCATGTGAAGGCAAAAAGTAAAACTCTTCATTGTGACATTTAAGACTTTTCAAGATCTGCAGACTCATTGACATAGAATACAAACTTTTAGTTGCCAAGGGAGAGGAGGTGGGAAGGGACAGACAGGGATTTCAAAATTTGTAGATACTCACAGGCATATGCAGAATAGATAAACAAGATTATACTGTATAGCACAGGGAAATATATACAAGATCTTGTGGTAGCTCACAGAAAAAAAAAGTGACAATGAATATATATATGTGTGTTCATGTATAACTGAAAAATTGTGCTCTACACTGGAATTTGACACAACATTGTAAAATGACTATAACTCAATAAAAAAAAAAAAGTTTAAAAAAAGACCTTTCAAGATCTCAACCCAGCCCACATGGGTGTCCTGACTTGCTAATCCAAACATACAAACTAATTACCACTACCATAAACACATCATTCATTTCCAATTCTGTGCACAGGATTGGTGTGGTCTCTGCAAAGTATGTGCATGCTGAACTAGTAAGCTATACAACCCTGGAAACCCAATAAGAAAGTCATCTCTAATTTGAGCCTTCTTCACCTATCCTTTTATCTCTATGCCAGGAGAGTAAGTTCCTTCTTCATAAGTGTCCTCACACACAAGTTTGCATACACTTACTTTGTAAACCCCTTACATTTTATATATGACTATACAAAGTAGCACTCTTTCAGTTTGGCTACAGGTCTTAGAAAGCAAGAGAGAATGGTATCCAAAAGGGCCAGCACTAGAACACTCCTATGCTGCTATATGTACACCCCTCAGAGGTGCCCATAAATAAGGGGCCATCAAAGATCCATAGAAGAACTTGTAACAATAAGAGGTCTACTTCTACTCTCTTAATCTACTCACTTTACTAACTCAAGGGACTCTCTCTCTTCCCCAAAAACATCAAAAGCCAATTTACCTCTTCTTTAAGCCTTGTATCACCCACAATTAGGGCATAGAATTGTTGACAGGACCCAGGCCGTTCTTCCCAGGTATCCTTCTAAACCAGTGGCAACTTTGCCTCCTGAGAGATGAGATCAGACTGATGAACCAGGATCACAATATAGCTGACCCTTCCCAAGCCCTAAGGACACCGTGTACATCGTTCCTTGGCCTGAAAAATCTCAAGTGGCTGGAACCTACTCATTGTTACTAAACACAATGTTTCAGAAAAAATATTGGCTGGAACATTCTGTCTTCATTTTTTTTCCTTTTTAAAAATATAGAATCTCTGTCTAACACCAGTCTCTTGCCTCCAAGTCTAGAATCACGTGGAACAAATGCAGAGAAGTTGTCCTATTTTCTGCACAGTTAAGAAATGGGGAGTTTAGTCTGTGTTCACAATGATAGCAACGTTAAAATAGCTCGTGCTGCATTGCCAAATGAAGGGTAACAGAGATATAAACACTGTCTTTTAGAAGATTCTTTTAGAAGAAAAAGTATGAATTGAATCATTTACTGAAGTACTGTTTGAACAGATGGTGTGATTAACAGCTAACATGTAAGCCATCTCGGGAGCTTATGGAAAAGTAAACAAGTGGAGCTAAAAGGAAATCACTTTATTCCCCAAAAGTGCCTTTCATTCATTTTACTAGGAAAATTGGAAAGCCTGTGTTTTGAAGGCTGTGTTCCCTTGGGGGATGTTAGGAGTGAGCAGGGAGAGTCTCCTTAGAGCAAAACCACATTGATGCGGGTTGAGTTTTGAATCTGCTTCCTGAGGGATGAGCTAGGTCCGAGCAGTAACACCCCCAGTATGCCTGACCCTTGCCAACCACTAAGGATATTCATCACCTTTGCTTTTCCTGGAAGGTCTCATGTGCTAGAGGTGAGGAGAAGGGAGTTAAGAGGTGAGAACCAATCACATGAGAGGCACTCTGCTAGGAACATTACACGCACTCTTTCCTCTCAGGCAAGCTCAGAGTGGCCCTGGGAGTCACATGTTGTAAGGCTAATTTTCCCAACACGGAAGTTGAAGTGGCAAAAGGGAAAAGGAAACTTACAAGGGAATCACAAAAACTATATAAACTCTATGATAATACAAACGAAAATTACCAAACCACAAAAGGAAGAAGAAAGGAATAAAAAGGAAATACCAATTCAACTGCAAAGATAAGTTCAGAATGGCAATAAACACACATCTATCATTAATTACTGTAAACGTTAATGTATTAAATACTCCAGTCAAAAGACACAGAGTGGCAGACTGGATAATGAAACAACAGACTTCAATATGCTGCATACAAGAGACACACTTTTGGAGGAAGGACACATATAGACCGAGAGGGAAAGGATGGAAAGGGATATTCCATGAAAATGGAAAAGCCAAAAAAGCAGGTGTAGCAGTACTGATTTCAGACAAAGTAGACTTTAAAACAAAGGCCATAAAAAAAACGTAAAGAAGGACATTTTATAATGATTAAAGGAGTAATACAAGATGAGGATACTACACTCATTAATATATATGCACCCAATATAGGAGCACCTAAGTACATAAAACAATTACTAACAGAGATAAAGGGGGATAATGATGGGAATACAATCATTCTCAGAGATTTTAACACCGCATTAACATCACTAGACAAATCTTCCAGACAGAAAATAAATAAAGCAACAGAGAATTTAAATAATACAATAGGAAAATTAGACTTGGTGGATATTTTCAGAGTATTGTACCTCCCAAAAATAGGATATACATGCTTTTCAACTGTACATGGAACATTTTCTAGGATTGATCATGTACTTGAGCGCAAAAGAAACCTCAACAATTTTAAGAAGATAGAAATTATCTCAAGCATCTTTACTGACCACAATGCCATAAAACTAGAAATCAACTACAGAGAAATAAAGGAGAAAAAAAAGTAAAGGATGAAGCTTAAACAATATGCTATTCAAAAACCAATTGTTCAATGAGGAAATCAAAGTTGAAACTCAAAAATACCTTGAAACACATGAAAATGAAAACACAACCACACAAAATTTATGGGACACAGCAAAGGCAGTGCTAAGAGGGAAGTTTATAGCGATACAGGCCTTCCTCAAAAAAGAGGAACAATCTCAAATAAACAATCTAACCCACCAGCTAAGAGAATTAGAAAACGAAAAGCAAAAAACCCCAAAAGGCAGCAGAAGGAAGGAAATTATAAAGATCAGGGAGGGAATAAATAAAACAGAGATTGAAAAACAGAAAAAATCAATCAAACCAAAAGTTGGGTTTTTTTGAATAATAAATAAAACCGACAAAACTCTGGTCAAAGTCCAAGAAAAAAGAGAGAGCACAAATAAGCAAAATAAGAAAGGATAATGGAGAAATTACAACAAATAACAGAGAAATACAGAATATCATGCAAGAATATTATGAAAAACTATATGGAACCAAAATGGAGAGCCTAGAGGAGACGGACAAGTTTCTGGAAACATACAGTCCACCAAGACTGAAACGAGAAGAAATTGACCACTTGAACAAACCAATCACTAGAAATGAAAGTGAAATAACAATAAAAAAAACCTCCCTACAAATAAAAGTCCAGGACTCGACAGCTTCACCGGGGAATTCTACCAAACATACAAAGAACTCATACCAGTCCTTCTCAAACTCTTCCAGAAGATTGAAAAGGAGGGAATACTCTCAAACTCATTCTATGAAGCCACCATCACCCTGATACCAAAACCAGGCAAAGACACTGCCTAAAAAGAGAATTATAGGCCAATATCACTGATGAACATAGACACCAAAATCCTCAACAAAATATTAGCAAATAGAATCCAACAACACATAAAAAAACTTACACATCTTGATTAAGTGGGGTTCATCCCAGAGATACAAGGGTGGTTCAGCATATGCAAATCAATCAATGTAATACATCACATCAACAATAGAAAGGACAAAAATCACATGATCATCTCAATAGATGCAGAAAAAGCATTTGATAAAATTCAACACCCATTTATGATAAAAACTCTCAGCAAAGTGGGTATACAGGGAACATATCTCAACATAACAAAAGCTATATATGACAAACCTATAGCCAGCATAGTACTCAATGGTGAAAAACTCAAAACCTTCCCACTAAAATCTGGGACAACACAAGTATGCTCACTATTACCACTCCTATTCAACATAGTCTTGGAAGTCCTAGCCACAGCAATCAGGCAAGACAGAGAAATAAAAGGGATCCAAACAGGAAAAGAAGAGGTAAAAAGTGTCACTATATGTCGAAATGTTACTATATATAAAGACCCTAAAATGTCCACACAAAAACTACTAGAGCTGATCGAAGAATTCAGCAAGGTAGCAGGTTACAAGATTAACATTCAAAAATCAGTTGCATTTCTTTACACTAAGAATGAATCAACAGAAAAATAAAATAAAGAAACACTCCCCTTTAAAATAGTACCCAAAGTAATAAAATACCTAGGAGTAAATCTAACCAAGGAGGTGAAAGAATTATACACAGAAAATTATAAACCATTGATAAAGAAAATTAAAGAAGATTTAAAAAAATGGAAAGATAGCCCATGCTCCTGGATTGGAAATATCAATGACGTTAAAATGCACACACTGCCCAAGGCAATCTACACATTTAGTGCAATCCCTATCAAATTACCCAGGACATATTTCACAGAACTAGAACAAATCATAACAAAATTTATATGAAACCACAAAAGACATAGAATTGCCAAAGAATTACTGAAGAGAAAGAAACAGCCTGGAGGAATAACTCTCCCAGACTTCAGACAATACTATAGAGCTACAGTCATCAACACAGAATGATATTGGTACAAAAACAGACATAGACCAATGGAACAGAATAGAGAGCCCAGAAATGAACCCACAAACTTTTGGTCAACTAATCTTTGAGAAAGGAGGCAAGAATATACAATGGAATAAAGACAGTCTCTTCAGCAAATGGTGTTGGGAAAACTGGACAGCAGCATGTAAAGCAATGAAGCTAGAACACTCCCTTACACCACACACAAAAATAAACTCAAAATGGATCAAAGATTTAAACATAAGACAAGATACAATAAGCCTCCTTGAAGAACATATAGACAAAACTTTATCTGACATACACCTCATAAATGTTCTCCCAGGACAGTTTACACAAGCAATAGAAATAAAAGCAAGAATAAACAAATGGGACCTAATGAAACTTACAAGCTTCTGCACAGCAAAGGAAACCACAAGTAAAACAAAAAGACAATCTACGGAATGGGAGAAAAATTTTGCAAATGAAACTGACAAAGGCTTGATCTCCAGAATAAATAAGCAGCTCATACGGCTTAATAAGAAGCAACCAAACAACCCAATCCAAAAATGGGCAGAAGACCTAAACAAGCAATTCTCCAAGAAAGACATACAAATGATCAATAGGCACATGAATAAAAGGCTCAATATCACTAATTATCAGAGAAATGCAAATCATAACTACAATGAAGTATCACTTCACACCAGTCAGAATGGCCATCATTCAAAAATCCATAAATGAAAATGCTGGAGAGGCTGTGGAGAAAAGGGAACCCTTCTACACTGCTGGCAGGAATGCAGTTTGGTGCAGCCACTGTGGAAAACAGTATGGAGATTCCTCAAAAGACTAGGAAGAGACTTACCATATGACCCAGAAATCCCACTCCTGGGCATATATCCAGAAGGAACCCTATTTCAAAAACACGCCTGCACCCCAATGTTCATAGCAGCACTATTTACAATAGCCAAGACATGGAGACAGCCTAAATGTCCATCGACAGATGACTGGATAAAGAAGTGGTATATTTATACAATGGAATACTACTCAGCCATAAAAACCAACAACAGAATGCCATTTGCAGCAACATGGATGTCCCTGGAGAATGTCATTCTAAGTGAAGTAAGCCGGGAAGAGAAAGAAAAATACCATATGAGATCCTCATATGTGGAATCTAAAAACAAAAACAAAAACAAAAACAAAACAAAAACAAACAAACAAAGCATAAATATAAAACAGAAACAGACTCATAGACATAGAATACAAACTTGTGATTGCCAAGGGGGCGGAGGGTGGGAAGGGATAGAAGGGATTTCAAAATTGTAGAAGAGATATACAAGATTATACTGTATAACATAGGGAAATGTATACAAGGTCTTGTGGTAGCTCACAGAGAGATAAATGTGATAATGAATATATATATGTTCATGTATAACTGAAAAATTGTGCTCTACACTGGAATTTGACACAACATTGTAAAGTGATTATAAATCAATTAAAAATGTTAAAAAAAATGCAGACACGGTACCAAATGGGGTCCAAGGTCTTCATTTTGGTAGGAAAATGGTACCAGGATATCACACTGGCTTCCCCAGCTCCATTCCTGACCTACCTCAACTGGCGTGAGGAAAAAAATACCCTTGCACACTGGTGTAGCTCTAACCATGGCACCACCACCCACTTAAACAAATCTCCAAGGTATTGGCCGACCCTTGGCAGCGTCCTTTCCCTACTGCCTTCACCATAGAACATTCCATTAGGCCAGTGTTGGAGACACACAAGTGAACAGATAATTAGAACATAGAGAAGTAAGTGTGAGCATGAGAAAAGGAACCAGATTTCTTCCCGAGGAGTCAAGGATGCTACCCTCAGGTAGTGATGTTAGCACCAAACTAAATGTTTTATCAACAATCCAGGTGACTATTGCAGATTTGCTTGCTTTTCATCCTGGTATTCGGTACCACTTAATGCACATGTTGGATTCCCAGGCCATTTAGAACCAAAAGTTGGAAGAAGGCAATGAAATCTTTTATGTTTCCAAAGACCTAGAGAATTAATTAAGGAGGAGAGCAAATTTAGCACTAATAATGCAGAAAGAAACTCTCTTGGGCGTGTTCTTGTAAGTACTTCTGAACTCTTTCACATGAACGGCCTTCTAATTGCATCTCGGGGACTTAATCCTGGAGGATTTGAAAATCATTTCCCTTTGCGACTTTGAAACCTTTGATACCATGGCCTATAGCAGGTGTGATTCCACCTCCTTCCCCGGCTGTTTTAATAAATGGATTTTGAGAGTGTTCACCTCCCCATTTACTAAAGATGCTGCTGTTTTTGAGTTACATTTGGGATTTGCTTTAGGTCTCTACTAAGTGGAAAGGAAAAGCCTACTACTGCATGTTCTGTGTTGATACATGACACTGCTCAGCCCAAGGATTCTTTCCTGGGATGGAATGATCCATTGGAACATTGCTCCAGGTCAAAAGAAGAAAGAAGAAAGAAATTCTTACAGTACCTCAGATGCCTGTCTGCTAGGACGCTTACCACTTTTCATCTTATCCCAGTGTCACCCCTCACCCCCCACCCAAGCTAGGTGTGAGTTCCTGCAGGCAACAACAGTGTTTTAGTTGTCCTGAGATGCTATGTGCCAAGGGCCAATGCCTTGTATGTAGGAGGTGCTCTGCCAATATTTGCCAACATCTGAACTTTCAGCATTGTTTTATTGTGTTCTCAATCATGTTTTATTGTCACATAAAGTCTGACATAAATCATCCTCAAAGGCAATCATCTTCATTTGTTTCCCACATAGCATAGACATTGTTTCAATATTTTATCAGGTGGTAAAAATGTAGACTCTGTACTACTTAATTTAGAGGATCTTTCAGGGTTTTAAAACATTATTTTTGTTCACCTTCATTACTTTGTCACAAAATCTAACTTCTAGCCTTATGGACAATATGGTTCTCCCAGGGGAAAAAGGCATTGTATAGTAGGTCTTCACTTTACCATACTGGCCTTTTCTTTGGACTACAATCCAATCACTGGACAACAAATGTAAATAAAGGATTGTAATAATTCTTCTTAAGTTTCTGAATAATTTATTTTTACAATTGTTACATTTATTTTCCATGAAAAGCTTTATACTACTGGTTAAAAAAATCCAATATTATCCATCATGATTTTTGATGGTCTATTTTATACCGACTATAAGAAACCAAACATACCTGAAATCATAGAGCTAGCAGAGTCCTGAACGATTGTCTAGTGCCATGGGAAAATGCTGGAATGGGAAACAGGTCATAGCATATTCTATAGTTTGACATAATGACTGCAAAAACAGTTATAGGAATAGGGAAAGGGTCCAAATGTTGTTAGTGATTATGACTGAACAGTGGGATTCACTGTGGTTTTAGTTCAATTAAACATGGAAAGCTACAGTTTTCTGTGACTTTCATGTTTTCTCTTTTGATTAGAAAAAACGGTGGTTAAAATGAAGAATTGTCCAGTGAGATCCATTTGTTTTGCAGAAGCGAAAATGGAAGCCCCAGGTGTTCTGGAAAGACCCGGACAAGAAATCTGGCCTCAGGACTTCTAGCCTGAGTTGTCCTTTGAATTGAGACTGGGTAAGACAGAGCCTTATTATTCCATTTTTTCCAGTTAATCTAAAATTTGAGTAAAATAGAATTCTAAGCATTTGAAAAGCTAATACTCAGTCTAGAGTCAAGTGGGAACCATGGTTTTACATAAGCAATGGAAATGACTACTAGACTTCTGGTCTCTTTTAGGTAGAATAGTCATTTGGACTCAACATCTTACAGGGATCCCCTTGCCCTACTCCCTAGTTTCTCTTCTCCATCATGTGCTCTACCCAAGTGCCTAGTGCCAGTAGTGGCTTCAGTCATCCAAGGATGCTCATAACTTCTGGTGCAAATGGAGATTAGACTGTTTTGGTAAATGGCTCTCAATGTGTCTGAGTATTGATTAGTTTCACTGAAGGAAACCTAAATTTTTACATGATGGGTGCTAATTCCTGCAAATTGCTGTCACCTCATAATTAGATTGACAGAAATTTCACTCTCCAGGGGCAGGAGATATGAAAACTGGAAGGCTTAAAAACAGCCTTCTCAGAGGACTTTGAGACTGAGGACTGTGAAGTCAACAGAATGTGTCCAGCCTTTAGTTCTAGGAGAGCTTCAAAGGGCACAGAGAACCACAAAACAGTGCTGTTAGACCTAGGACACAGGACCTGTGGATGTCTAAGTAACTGCTGTTTGCAGTGACCTGTAGGGAATGGGTGATCTCCAATTAGTATAATGCAAAAAGCAAATCCAAGGTAGTTTCTGGGCTATAGGATATGATTTCAAGAATAATCACCAACCGTTCTAGATCAGCAAACTACAGCAAGAGGGCCAAATCCAGCCTATTGAATATTTTTGTAGATAAAATTTTATTACAGCACAACCATGCCTATTCTTTTTCATAATCCCTGTAGCTACTTTTGTACTACAATTTCAGAGTTGAGTAGCTGCAACAGAGACATATATCCTGGAAAATCTAAAATATTCCTGATTACAAAAAAAACTTAGCCAACCCTTATCCTAAAGCATAAAGGAAAAAAACTGGAAGAAATAATCCTGAAGGGAAGCCATGATAAAAGGGAGTCAAAGAAATCCCAACCTACTGTGTTAAAACTTACTAAAGAAAAAAAAGAGATTAACATAGAGAAGGAAGGGGAAGGAGAACTGTACTCTGGACCTTAATATACAAGTCTGAGGCTATTTCTGTAAGGGTGATTCTGAATCATCTAAGCTGATATTGACAAACTACACCCTGCTGGTCAAACCTGGCCCAACATGTGTTTTTGTAATTGAAGTTTTACTGAAACACAATCACACAATTTCATTTATATATTTTCTATGTCTGTAGCATCATTACCAAAAACAACTTTAAACAGGCTAAGACATTTAACTCTTCATTTATCCCCAAGCTCCCTCCTCTAATGGTCTTTCTGAAATTATACGATGTCTAAATCAGCTCTGGGGGCTCTTTACTCCATCATGGATTTCCCTACCATCCTCCACCTCTTCTAGCCTCATTTCCAGTCTTATCCGTTATTCCCAGTAATCTGCAAGAACAAATAAAAGGAATTTTATCTTCACACAATATTTTGGCTTTGTGATTATGCCATATCCTAAATCATGGGTAACACAGTATATTTCAAATTTTAAGATTTAGTACCTTCTTTTTTTTTTAACATTTTTATTGAGTTATAGTCATTTTAAAATGTTGTATCAAATTCAAGTGTAGAGAACAATTTTTCAGTTATACATAAACATACATATATTCATTGTCCCTTATATTTTTCTCTGTGAGCTACCATAAGATCTTCTATATATTACCCTGTGCAATACAGTATAATCTTGTTTATCTGTTCTACATTTCAAAATCCAACTCTGTCCCTTCCGACCCCCAACCCTCTTGGCAAACACAAGTTTATATTCTATGTCTATGAGTCTGTTTCTGTTTTATATTTATGCTTTATTTGTTTGTTTGTTTGTTTCAGATTCCACATATGAACGATTTCATATGGTATTCTTCTTTCCTTTCTGGCTCACTTCACTTAAAATGGCATTCTCCAGGGACATCCATCTTGCTGCAAATGACATTATTTATTCTATTCTATGGCTGAGTATTCCATTGTATAAATATACCACCTCTTTATCCAGTCATCTGTTGATGGACATTTAGGCTGTTTCCATGTCTTGGCTATTGTAAATAGTGCTGCTATGAACATTGGGGTGCAGGTCTCTTTTTGAAATACGGTTCCTTCTGGGGATATGCCCAGGAGCAGAATCCCGGAGTCATATGGTAAGTCTATTCCTAGTCTTTTGAGGAATCTCCATACTGTTTTCCACAGTGGCTGCACCAAACTGCATTCCCTCCAGCACTAAAGGGGGATTTCCTATCCTCCACAGCCTCTGCAGCATTTGTCATTTGTGGACTTTTGAATGACGGCCATTCTGGCTGGTGTGAGGATGATATCTCTTGTGGCTTTGATTTGTATTTCTCTGATGATTAGTAATATTGAGCCTTTTATTCATGTGCCTATTGATCATTTGTATGTCTTTCTTGGAGAATTGCTTGTTTAGGTCTTCTGCCCATTTTTGGATTGGGTTGTTTGGTTGATTCTTATTAAGTCATATGAGCTGCTTATATATTATGGAGATCAAGCCTTTGTCGGTTTCATTTGCAAAAATTTTCTCCCATTCCATAGGTTGTCTTTTTGTTTTACTTATGGTTACCTTTGCTGTGCATAGCTTGTAAGTTTAATCAGGTCCCATTTGTTTATTCTTGCTTTTATTTCTATTGCTTGGGTAAACTGTCCTGGGAGAACATTTATGAGATGTATGTCAGATAATGTTTTGTCTATATGTTCTTCAAGGAGGCTTATTGTATCTTGTCTTATGTTTAAATCTTTGATCCATTTTGAGTTTATTTTTGTGTGTGGTGTAAGGGAGTGTTCTAGCTTCATTGCTTTACATGCTGCTGTCCAGTTTTCCCAACACCATTTGCTGAAGAGACTGTCTTTATTCCATTGTATATTCCTGCCTCCTTTCTCAAAGATTAGTTGACCAAAAGTTTGTGGGTTCATTTCTGGGCTCTCTATTCTGTTCCACTTGTCTATATGTCTGTTTTTGTACCAATATCATGCTGTGTTGATGACTGTAGCTCTATAGTATTGTCTGAAGTCTGGGAGAGTTATTCCTCCAGGCTGTTTCTTTCTCTTCAGTAATTCTTTGGCAATTCTATGTCTTTTGTGGTTTCATATAAATTTTGTTATGATTTGTTCTAGTTCTGTGAAATATGTCCTGGGTAATTTGATAGGGATTGCACTAAATCTGTAGATTGCCTTGGGCAGTGTGACCATTTTAACAATATTGATATTTCCAGTCCAGAAGCATGGGCTATCTTTCCATTTTTTTAAATCTTCTTTAATTTCCTTCATCAATGGTTTATAGTTTTCTGTGTATAATTCTTTCACCTCCTTGATTAGATTTACTCCTAGGTATTTTATTACTTTGGGTGCTATTTTAAAGGGGAGTGTTTCTTTAGTTTCTTTTTCTGTTGATTCATTCTTAGTGTAAAGAAATGCAACTGATTTTTGAATGTTAATCTTGTAACTTGCTACCTTGCTGAATTTTTCAATCAGCTTTAGTAGTTTTTGTGTGGACCTTTTAGGGTTTTCTAGTTATAGTAACATGTGACACTTTTATCTCTTCTTTTTCAATTTGGATCCCTTTTATTTCTCTCTCTTGCCTGATTGCTGTGGCTAGGACTTCCAGCACTATGTTGAATAGGAGTGGTGATAGTGGGCATCCTTGTGTTGTCCCAGATTTTAGTGGGAAGCTTTTGAGTTTTTCACCATTGAGTACTATGCTGGCTGTAGGTTTTTCATATATAGCTTTTATTATGTTAAGATATGTTCCCTCTATACCCACTTTACTAAGAGGTTTTATCATAAATGGGTGTTGAATTTTATCAAATGCTTTTTCTGCATCTATTGAGATGATCATGTGGTTTTTGTCCTTTCTCTTGTTGATGTGATGTATTACATTGATTGATTTGTGTATGCTGAACCACCCTTGTGTCCCTGGGATGAACCCCACTTGATCGTGAGGTATAATCTTTTTTATGTTGTTGGATTCTATTTGCTAATATGTTGGTGAGGATTTTGGCATCTATGTTCATCAGTGATATTGACCTCTAATTCTCTTTTTAGGCAGTGTCTTTGCCTGGTTTTGGTATCAGGGTGATGGTGGCTTCATAGAATGAGTTTGGGAGTATTCCCTCCTTTTCAATACTCTGGAAGAGTTTGAGAAGGACTGGTATGAGTTCTTCCTTGTATGTTTGGAGGAATTCCCCAGTGAAGCTGTCCAGTCTTGGATTTTATTTGTAGGGAGGTTTTTTTTTATTGTTATTTCACTTTCATTTCTAGTGATCGGTTTGTTCAAGTGGTCAATTTCTTCTTGGTTCAGTCTTGGTGGACTGTATGTTTCCAGAAATTTGTCCATCACCTCTAGGTTATCCATTTTGGTTCCATATAGTTTTTCATAATATTCTTGCATGATATTCTGTATTTCTCTGTTATTTGTTGTAATTTCTCCATTATCCTTTCTTATTTTGCTTATTTGTGCTCTCTCTTTTTTCTTGGACTTTGACCAGAGGTTTGTCGGTTTTATTTACTTCTTCAAAAAAACCAACTTTTGGTTTGACTGATTTTTTCTGTTTTTTTAATCTCTGTTTTATTTATTTCCTCCCTGATTTTATAATTTCCTTCCTTCTGCTGCCTTTTTGGGTTTTTTGCTCTTCTTTTTCTAATTCTCTTAGCTGGTGGGTTAGATTGTTTATTTGAAATTGTTCCTCTTTTTTGAGGAAGGCCTGTATCACTATAAACTTCCCTCTTAGCACTGCCTTTGCTGTGTCCCATAAATTTTGTGTGGTTGTGTTTTCATTTTCATGTGTTTCAAGGTATTTTTGAATTTCAACTTTGATTTCCTCATTGAACAATTGGTTTTTGAATAGCATGTTGTTTAATCTCCATCATTTCCTTTTTTTCTCTTTTGTTTCTCTGTAGTTGATTTCTAGTTTCATGGTATTGTGGTCAGTAAAGATGCTTGAGATAATTTCTATCTTCTTAAAATTGTTGAGGTTTCTTTTGCGCTCAAGTACATGATCAATCCTAGAAAATGTTCCATGTACAGTTGAAAAGCATGTCTATCCTACTTTTGGGGGGGTTAATGCTGTGAAAATATCTGTCAACTCTAAATTTTCTATTGTATTATTTAATTTCTCTGTTGCCTTATTTATTTTCTGTCTGAAAGATCTGTGTAGTGATATTAATGCGGTGTTAAAATCTCCAACTATGATTGTATTCCCATCATTATCCCCCTTTATCTCTGTTAGTAATTGTTTTATGTACTTAGGTGCTCCTATATTGGGTGCATATATATTAACGAGTGTAATATCCTCATCTTGTATTACTCCTCTAATCATTATAAAATGTCCTTCTTTATCTTTCTTTATGGCCTTTGTTTTGAAGTCTACTTTGTCTGAAATCAGCACAGCTACACCTGCTTTTTTAGCTTTTTCATTTGCATGGAATATCCTTTTCCATCATTTCACTCTCAATCTATAAGTGTCCTTCTTCCTAAAGTGGGTCTCTTGTATGCAGCACATTGAAGGCTCTTGCTTTATTATCCAGTCTCCTACTCTATGTTTTTTGGCTGGAGCATTTAGTCCATTAACATTTACAGTAATTAATGATACATGTGTGTTTATTGCCATTCTGAACTTATCTTTGCAGTTGAATTGGTATTTCCTCTTTGTTCCTTTCTTCTTCCTTTTGTGGTTTGGTAATTTTCCTTTGTATTATCATGGATTTTATTTAGTTTTGTGACTCAGTTGTAAGTTTATGGCTTGTGGTTACCCTTTTTTGTAAGTCTATTAGCCTATTAATATAACTATATTAAACAGATAGTAATATAATCTCAAACTCATACTACCAAGAACAAAAAACTAAAAAGAAAGAAAAAATACTCTATATTTTCTTACTTCCCTCTCCCACTCTTAATGATTCAGATGTCTTCTTTTACAATTTTGTGTTTATAATATTTGGAGTTCATGAGTTATCATCTTTCCAGTTATGAGGTTTTTTTTTATTTCTGTGGCATCCTGCTTCTTTTCTATTTAGAGTAGACCTGTGAATATTTCTTTTAGCGTGGGTTTAGTGTTGCTAAACTCTTTTAGTTTTTGCTTGTCTGTGAAGTTCTTTATCTCTCCTTCTATCCTAAAGGATAGCCTTGCTGGATAAATTATCCTAGGCTGCATCTTTTTTTCATTCAGGTCTTTGAATATATCTTGCCACTCCCTTCTGGCCTGCAGTGTTTGTGTAGAGAAATCAGCTGAGAACCTAATGGGGGTTCCCTTGTAACTCACTCTTTGCTTTTCTCTTGCTGCCTTTAGGATCCTTTCTTTATGCTTGACTCTGGCCATTTTGATTATGATATGTCTTGGTGTGGGTCTGTTTCTGTTCTTCCTGTTTGGGACCCTTTGAACTTCCTGTACTTGGATATCTGATTCCTTCTTTATGTTTGGGAAGTTTTCAGTCATGATTTCTTCCAATAACTTTTCAATTCCCTTTGATCTTTCTTCCACTTCTGGGACCTCTATTATGTGAAGATTGGCATGCTTTATATCATCCCATATGTCCCTTATGTTGTTTTCATTGGTTTTCTTTTGTTTATCTCATAGCTGTTCTGATTGGGTGCTTTCTGTTTTCCTGTCATCTAGGTCACTTATTCATTCCTCTGCATTATTCAGTCTGCTTTGCACAGCCTTTAGATCATTTCTCATCTCAGCCAATGAACTTACCAATTGTACTTGGCTCCTCTTTATAACTTCCATTTCATTTTTGATATATTTTATATCTCTAAACACTATTTCTTTTAGCTCCTTCAGTACTTTGATCACTCCTTTTTTGAAATCTTGATTTAGTAGGCTATCAATGTTTATTTCATTGATCATTCTCTCAGGGGATTTCTCTTGTTCTTTTAATTGGGAATGGTTTCTCTGCTTCTTCATCTTGCTCATACCTCTCTGGCACTGTGGTTTATGGAGTATCAGTTATCTATTGTGGTCCTTATGGAGTTTATTCATCTATCTAATGCCCATGCAGGAATAAAACTTAAAATTTAAATAAAAGAGAGAGAGAGAGAGAATTTTAAAAGAAGGGAGAAAAAAGGTTTCAAAATAGTGTGTAATCAATAATAGAAGTGCAAGTTGAATCAGACTAGTAATCGAGTTGAGATGTCTTTTCAAAACCTTAAAAAAGAGAGAAAAGAGCAAAAAACAATATTTGAAACCTGTCTATAATCAATAACAGGAGATCAAAACCAAGAGAAATCAAAATGAAATGAGGTTAATTTTTAAAGAAAATAATAGAAATATTTTAAAGAAAAATTTAAACAGGATTAAAACTGGAAGCATATATAATTGTTGAAAAAGTAAAAATTAAAAAGATAATAGAAAATAGAACAGAGGAAAAAAAGATTGAAAAAAAATAAGAGTGGGTGTTCTCGTTGAGACTGTGCATTCTTACTGATTTTATCGAGAAGTCTTTCTGTCTTCGCCCTGTTTTGCAAACTCAGCTTGCTGTTTCCAGAGGCCCTCTGTTGGTGCCTTTCTCTGTGCTTCTCCCAGTTACTGTCGGTAAGCTGATCACGCCCTCTCCCAGCACCGCAGTCAGGCCAGGAAGGCAGGTGGCCACCCCCCCCATCTCCTGGCACTCAGTACCTCTCTGTTCTGTGCAGCTGCCCACTCCGCCTTGGATCCACACTCCGTAGATGGGCTTGGGGAAGACTGCGGATCAGCCCCGCCCCTGTTTTCTGCCAAAACTCAGCTCATTGTTTGTCTTGGCAGTGTGGGTTCTCTGAGGCACTATGGCGGAAGGATCCTATCTGCCTCGGGCTGTAAACAAGTCACCATCTGGCCTTTGAGGCTGCTAAGCCCTTAGGTGCAGATTCAGGTTTTGCCCCCCACCCCTGCCTGGGTTCTAAGCACCAGAGTATATGGCAGCTGTGCTTGAGCCCCATCTCTCTTCACCAGAAAATCTTCCACAGGTTTTCAGAGTTGGGGGTATGCACCCTTCCCCGCAGGGTACATCAGCCATGTTGTTTTATGGAGGGTCCAGGTTGTTCTGCCCTATGCACCCACAACCATGGTGCACAGCACCCTGCAGTCCCCTGGGGCTGCCTCAATGCAGCTGCCCCAGTCCTCTGCCCAGCTCAGGCAGCCTGGACTGGCCCCCAGCTGCTGGCTCGCATCTCGGGCTGGGTGTCACAGGGACCCTCTGTGCCCATTTAACTTAGTTCTGTAGGTCAAGGAGTGCTCCGTACAGACCCAAACCTTGGAGGCTCCTCCTCTGTACTGTTGGCCTCTCCGTTGGAGAAGGGGAGACCCAGTGAACGAGTGCTGTTTCTCCTTTGCCACTCCCTCCCCGCGGGACCAGTCCCGCACTGTTTTGCCTTTTCTTTTTCTTTTTTCCTTTTCTCCTACCAGATTTTTGGTGTCTTTGTCTTTTGAAGAGGGTGATGTTCTGTCGGAGTTCCACAGGTGCTCTGGCTTGCTGAGTGGGTCCATGGATGTGAGTTTTGGTGTATTTGTGGGAGAGGGTGAGCTACAAGTGTCCTTCTACTCTGCCATCTTGGCCCCCAGGCTAGTATCTTCTTAAACATATTTTTCCTAACATATTGATAAATGTATTAATGCTATGTTGGAATGCCCAGGGCACTGTTTTATTCAACATTTTTATCAAATGACCTTAATAAAAACCCAGAAGACAAATTTTGGTGACACAAAGAAAGTAAGAAGTGCTTCAATAAAGTTTTGGATACCATAATTAGAATTTAAAAAGATCTCAAATGGAAGGGAACTCCTAACCAAAACGAACAAGAAAAAGCATTACTTAGCAAATGGTAAAGCTGATCCTCCTGGTTAAAAAGAAATCAGCTTTACAGTTACAGGAAGTGGACTAACTGGCTTGAGAGTAGTTTGTGTGGAAAAATCAGGGCTAATGGCCTTAGATTCTTGCTAAGCATAATACTACTAAAAATAGCTGGCTATCCTAGGATGACTTAGTACAAGAATGCTGCCACAATCTATACTCTCTCCGTGCTGGACATTGGTCATCCCATGCTTTCAGAGGGGTGTCTGGTTCAAAGGGCCACTCTCCAAGAGGATGCTGGGAAAAAATCAAGAATATTCTCAGGAGTAGTTCTGGGTTTTTGATTGAGATGTCTTAGAACTAACTATATCAGCTAAGTTGAGATGGAAGGACCACAGAATGCTTAACTTGAAGAAAAATACTCTGTGAAGTTAATGTCATTAATGAGTTTCTATGGTAATATCAAATTCCACACAGGGAATGAACAGATTCCTGGGATGTGAGATGCTCAGTGGTAAAACCAAGAAAGTCTAGGACAAACCAGGATGAATGTTTACCTTATGCTATGCTTTGGCCACACTTATGTGCTATCTATTCAGCAGTTAAATTTGTTCCTGTCTTAGAGCCTTCCCTCTCTTTGAAACTCTTTTCCCCTAAATTTTCACATAGTTCCTTTCTGTCCTTTTGCTCTCAATTCAAACATCACCTTCCTTGAAAGCAAATGTGTATAACAATTTTGTTCCACCACTCTCTTTCATATCACCCTGTTTTCATTTCTTCATAACAGATATTACTATCTGAATTGCATTATTTGGTACTTCTTATTATCACTATCACCCCCAATAGAATATAAGTTAAATAAGAGGGGAAGCCTTGTCTCTTTTTGTTCATTGCCATATCTTCAGCAACTCTAACAGAACTGGACACATAGTATGAACTTAATAAATATTTGTTGAATGGATAAATGAATGAATTATTCTACCTGACCATGAAGCCTAGATTGAAGTCTCCCATACACACACCAAGAAGCTCTGAGAAAATATCCACAAGATAAGTAAACTCCAGTACCTGATAAACTTTCAGATTAGGCCACATAGATCAGTATGCTATGGGGATATGTCTTGTAGAATCTGATTATAAGGCAGGAAAGTTGCTGTCAATTAGGCCTTATGAGATTGCTATGTAAGTACTGTCTACACCCAGAAGAGCTGAATCTGGGCAGTTTGCATGCTCTGGGCTGTGCCCTTGAAGTGAAAAATGTCTGTTTTCATCTTAAATCTCTTGTGATTCTCTGGTCAAATTATCATCAGAGCCTTTAAGAACTTTGAAATTAGAAGATTCAGAGAAAAAGATATCTATGGCCTCACAATCAACTTTCCTTTTAGAAATATTGGCCATAGACTTTCTTTCTATTAAGAACTCCCAGATGATATGGTCATTTTCTCCAAAGATTCCGGTCCATTCCATCACAATTAAGACCATAGCATCATTTCACCTCAATGTTTCTTTGCCTTCTGAGAAATGAAATTGTCAGCAAGGCAAATCCCAAATTTATCAGATGCCCTGCTTTTAGCAGACTGAGACTTCCATCAGATGCCTGGACAGCTGAAGCTTTCCATTCCTACTGTAGCTTGCCATGTCCTTTGTGAAATATTTCATTGATGGCCTGCAATTTATCCCAATTTGTATGCTATTACAAATGTTCACCAACTTATTCTCCTTCATATTTTGTGGATTTCCACATAGGTTTAATATATTTTTTAATATACAGGTGTGAGAAGATCCCTTAGAATCACAAAGAAAATTCTTCAGGAATAAGTATCTCACATAGGCAGAACCTTACCATTAACCTCTGTGGAAGAAATGACCACAAAAGCCGACTATGAAGTGACTTTCTGGCTGAAAGTCTTCCTCTTCCATTGTCTTTCTCCAGAGCACTGCTCTATCAGGGGACACATTTTTAGTACCAAGAAACTGACAAGTAAAAATTTCAGGAAAAAAAATTATTCAGGGTCAGATAGCCAAAAACAGATAGTATGATTAAATGCAGTGTAAAAATACCTGAATGGGAGAATCCGTTTAGTGAAAGTGACATCAAGAGCTTTTATTTAAGCAAGCATCTTTCAAGAGTTTTCTCTGTGCAAGGTAGAGTTCCAGAGAAAACGGAGATGACTCAGATATGGTCGCTAAATCCAGGAGCTTATAGCTTCTAAAATGTGTACTCAGCCTTACTTCCATTATAAAGGGTCAGAGTACTTAAAGTTAAAAAAACTAAATAAAAATAAACTTGATCTAATCTCTGTTGAACTCATAACTGTACTTGGGAGAGAACTGAATTGACAAACATAGCCTATCATTTGCAGGACCCAACAAATACAAAAGTTAAGTTACACAGTCATACTATGATGTACATCTTAATCTCCAAAATTCCTCAATGTAAATTCTTCATAGCACTACCTGAACATTTAACTTGCTAGCAGAAAATAAAGTAAATGAAGAACTTCCCAGAAAGAAGAAAGTATCTCCTTGAGGGAAAAGAGCCCTGATTCCCCACCACCACAATATTTACTGACTGGAATTGTTGCTATAAGGAACACTCAGTGAAATGCTCATTAACCAAGTTAGGAGGAAAGTTAACATTATTTTAATGAGCTAAATACAGCAGATGTCTCCTCCTCCTTCTTTCTTTTCTTTCTCCCTATTTGCATTAGGCAACTTAATTACAAAGCAAGAATATCTCCTAAGTCCCCAAGGTGGAAACTGTTCTTCAAGACTGAGGTTGCAAATTCTTAAACCACCACAAGATTATCCAAATTTCCAAAGTCCCTTCTTGTATTTAAACTGTAGCTTCTTTTAATACTACCTAAATATTTTTTGTCTGTAAGTAGATTATACATTTTTGGCAAACACCAGTATTTTAAAAATGACTCAATGTATTCAGAAAGGACATCTCTTCAATTTATTTTTATGTGGCTGGGAACAAAGTAACAGAATTTTGGACACCTCAAGAAGAAATATCATTTTAATATTTGTACAGGCAAAGAAAAACTGCATGTCGTGAACTGGTATAATATTATCATTATTATTATTATCATTATTATTATTATGTTAGAAAATGAGTTTTTTATTGTTTTTTAAGCACCAGCCTTTCATGGTAGCCTTATTATAAGCCACCTTTGTGTAAATAGAAGAAAAAGATATTTAACAAGTAGAAATAAATGTGCATGATTCACCAGCACAGTTAACTCAAGATTTTCCAGCCTTATAACCACAACTGATAGAAAGATTTATTACCACAGCTGCTTGTATTAAACTTCTTTTCCTTGCAGTTGAAGGGATCAAATTTCTTCTTGGAGATTAGTCATTTGTGGGGGTGTTGCCAACTGCAAAATGCTTCTGTTATGAATGAGATGCACTTCCCTGTTGCTGTCCTCCAGCCCTAAGTCAGTGAGTAATTTTCATCTCTTTATATGTCTTTTCCCGCCTACTGTCAGGAACAAATTTTAATGACTTGCACAGTCAAACTTTCTCTTAGTTGTTACTCAAACCAAAAACTTCAGATGGTATTGTTTCTGGTAATGTGAAAACCTCACAAGGGAAGGTAGGATGAAATGACAGTTTGGCACATCTTCACAAGGATGAAATCCAAGCTGAAGGAAAAGTCTACATGGGGTGTGAACGTGGGAAGAGAGCTAAAATATCTGGGGTGCTATAATTGTGCCAGGTACTGTGCTAGGTTCTTTATAAAAATAATCTCATCTAATTCTTGAAACAATCCTGGGAGAGGTTAGTTGATATTCCCATTTCATGTATGAGGAAATTGAATTTCTCAAGACTGTGCAGCTTATTCATGGCTGAAACAGAATTTAGACTTGAATCCAGCTGACTCCCTCGCTTTGTTTGTTTTTCAGTAATCTGCCTTTTGAGTACGAAGAATTACCTAATTATATACAGCACTAATATAACTATACAGTAAGGAGAGATTTGATTCTGTGTCTAAATAAGAAAATCTTAAAGCCAAAAGAGACTTCAACGGGTCATCTCTTTCACTCCCTACTGAAATCATATAAAACTGACAGGGCTTTTTCTTTTTTTTCTTTCTTTCTTTTTTTTTTTTTTTTAACACTTCTGAAAACGTATTCCAAAATTTCTATTGTACCTCTTCATAATTTCTGGTAACTGTTGTCTTCATGAAATCCTTTTATCTAATAAGATTTTCCCATCACCCTTTAAGCTCTTGTTTGGAACTATATGGAGATAGTAGGATCTTCACATTGTAAGCTGCTGTCATTTGAAAATAGATACCAGGATAATTGAACAGAGTGAGATTTCAGTAAATCCACCAGTTGCTTGGTTTTTTCCATGTCATTTTGGCTAGTGATGTCTTTCTATTGAACTGACTCATAGCTTTAGCTACATGTACACTTTCTAATTTACCATGCGTAGGTGGTTTTAATATGACATATAAGAACAACAGCAACAAAAATATTGAAATGCAGAGAACTATTTCGAGCATTCACAACTGGTCCATTGAGCTTAAACATAAAAAATATTATGTGCTAATTGGTGAACCAACTTAAATAAAGCTATTATCGAGCATTTTTGCTGGGGTGATGTGGCATATTTGTTTTTGGTTTTTTTTTTTTTTTTTTTTTGGTCAAGAATAAAGTTAATCATATAGCCATGCTCCTTTATGAGAGCAATAATTCTGTTTAACCCAACGTACATGATTTTCTTACTTGATCAGTTATAAATAACCCTAATGGGAATCTAACAGTTCAAATAACTGAACCATCCTCTCCTGATCATGTAAGTTTCTACCAGACAGAAAAGAGAACCTGTATTTCCACCATTGGATACTTGAACAGCTGACCCTAACTCAGTAAAACAAATGACATAATAATCAGAGCTTCAGAACATGAACTCTAACAGGCTATGGAGATGCTACTCCTCTTATTTCCTCATGTAGGTGACATTATGTTTTGTCTTCTTTCCCAGTACCTGAGACAACTAAATGGGCAGTCTAAAAAGAGACAATGTTTCTGAGGTGACTGAATTCATACTTGTTGGATTTTCCCAACAGCCTCAAATCCAGGCTGCCTTCTTCCTGGGACTGCTGTTTTTCTACCTGGTCACAATGTTTGGGAACAGCCTTATTGTTGTTGGGGTGAGATGGGATTCTCGACTTCACACCCCCATGTATTTTTTTCTCATTAATTTATCCTTCCTTGATATCTGTTATTCTACCAGCTGGGAGCCATATGCGTTGGCCCAGTGCTTCAGGGACTTCCCCACCATTTCCTATACCAGCTGTTATGCCCAGATGACCAAATCTCTCTTTCTAGGGATGACAGAGTGTATCTTCCTTGCTATCATGGCTTATGACAGGTTTGTTGCAATCTCCAATCCCCTGCGTTACACCATCATTATGAACAATCGGGTTTGCATACAGTTGGCCTTAGGAACCTGGGCCAGTGCTTTTTTAGTAGCAGTCACACCAATCACTGCAATCCCTGCTCGTTATTGTGGGCACAATACCATCAACCATTTCTTCTGTGAGATCCAGGCCCTGCTGAAGCTTGTCTGCTCAGACACCCCTGTCAGTCTAATTCTGGATCTGATTATCAGTGTGTTTACACTGCCCCTGCTCTTCACCTTCATCCTCATCTCCTATACTCGCATTGTGGTTGCCGTACTGAAAATCCACTCTGCAGAAGCCAGGCTCAAAGCTTTCTCCACCTGTGGATCCCAACTGACTGTGGTCACCATATTTTATGGGACAGCCATCTACATGTACCTGAAACCTCAGTCAAAAGAATATCAAGAAGACAAGGTCATGTCAATATTTCATGGAGCAGTTACTCTCATGTTAAATCCCCTCATTTACACCCTGAGAAATAAGGATGTAAAAGTTGCACTTAGGAAGTTAGCTAAAGGAAAGGAAAAATCCTAATGGTTCTCCTGAAGCCTCTCCAATGTGCAAGAAAAAAAATTAAAATTTGGTTCTCAAAATTTTAGTTTACATTTTAAAAACAAACAACAACAAAAACCTTAGTGAGCATTCTTTCCGTGGTCACCACTAGGCACCCACTAACAAGTCTACCATGAATGTTAACGTTTTATCAAGCCACATTAAGAGCTAAAGCCATGAATGTGCATAAAATAGTTCACAAAGAGAATAATAGCAGTAAGTATGTAAAGGTGAAGGTTATGGCCATAGTAGCCCATTAGGGAGAAGTTCTTTCCTGGAGTATAAACCACAAAATTTTTGCAACCAAATATCTTTTTATTTCGCACACAAGGCAGATAAAATCCATATATAAGGCAGTACTCATGCAACCATAGTATGGCATTTGCTCCTCATATCACATTTTATAGGTGTCTGATCCAGTTCGAACCTAATGGACAAATGACCCTTCAATTCCCACCTTTAGGTGATAACATCTCATGGCAAGAAGTATCTTTTGTATGTAAAACACTTTATCATTTTAAAAGTGTTTTTAAATAAGTTATCCTAGTTTATACTTATAATTTCTTATTTTAAAGTAGTTTGCATATTATATGTATTAGTAAATCTTTCTCAACCAACATTTGTTTCTACAAATATTAAATTTCTATCATATCAATTTCTTATAAAGATGTCTAAACTGAAATTGTTATTCTTTTGCCTTCTCCTATTTTCCTGCTTTCTCTTCCATGATGTGCCTCTGGCCATTTCTACTCCCACTTCTCATACACATTCATGAACTGTAACATTTCTGCTCTACCCAAGAGTCTTCATGGCCAAGATTGTTATTATTTGTCTCCTTTTCGCCAATATAATAAGATGCCATATGGACTTTCTATTGTTGACAGCCAACATTTATTTTACACTTTGTATTGTGGTAACTTATTGATTCTTTTTCTCATCTTAACTTTGATTGACTCCAGAAACCTTCTGCCATAGCACATTCAGAAGGCAATTATGTCTTGCTTCTAAAATTTCCTTTATTCCCAGAGCCTTGTCTTGGGCAGATGACTATTTGGTGACAATATTGTCTATCCTTGGCCTTTTTCTTCACTTTCTGAAGGCTGATTGCTTTGAAGGAATATTATCTGAGAAATTATATATATACATATAATATAATTAGATATATTATATTTAATATACTATATAAATTAATAAATTAAAGATTTAATAAAATACAAATAAAATTAATAAGTATATAAATTATATACAATGTAAAATATATTATAAAGATATAGTATAGTGTGTATGTAATTATATTCTGTACTGTACTTTGTTGGTGGTACCATATATATAATTGAAGCTATTTGGATTGTGGGCAATGGAGTCAGAAAGCTTGGGTTCAAATTTAAGCTCTACTGTTTATTAGCTGTGGCATCTTTTGCAAATAACTGCTCTGTGCATCAAGTTCCCTACCCATAAAATAAAGATAGTAATAGTACCCTTTCATTGTTCTGTTGGAAAAATTAAATTGATAATCAATTTAAAGTTCTTAGAGCAGCTCCTGGCACATAGTAAGCATTCAATAAGTGTTAGATATTATTGCTATTTTCTAAAAGCTTACAAATACTCCTAGTCTTTGTTTTCTAAAATCAATTTCCTTTATGCATCATCCTCCCCAAAGTATACAATGGGGAGCCTTACCAGCCCATTCTCTAATTTTAGAAACACAATAATATCATATTTGCCTTTGGCTCTCACTTTTATGGCTTTACTCTTAATCTGGTTGACTCCTTTTCCAGTTCCTCTGACCTATGCTTGATATATTTTAAGTAGAGACAGCCTCAAACTTAGGAATGAGTTATGTCCAAAATTTAACTCATAAGTCATCAGCTTGGAACTCAGAGCACATTTTCTCCACTGAGACCGAGTAACAAAATTCCAAGGGCACCTCACCAACACCTATTTAGGTCATCATTCTATCACTAATGATTCTAAAGGCCTTAGGAGTATTTTCCAAAAAAAAAAAAAGGCTTTAGGAGTATTTTCTAAAGTATGTTTATTGTAAGATAGGTTTTGAGCTACCATTTGGATTTTAAAAGCACAGGCACCATTAGATGGCATTAGTGATCAAAAAAAAAAATCTGCCATGAGGATCTGCGTAACCTTCCTCATTGCCCGAGTGTATGCGGAAATCTCCACAAGATGTATGAGTGGGACTCAGGGAGCTTATCTAGGACCAAAAAAGTAGTAACTGGCTTCTATGTGTGAGTCATGCACAATTCAAAGGACTGCTACCGCTTTCTTCATTTCTTTTTATGTTATTGCTGATGTTGGATGAATTGGCAACACAAAGCCTCAGGTTATTCATTCCATAAAGATTTTTAAAGTGGCTACTGTATGTTAGGGATACAAATCCAAGTAAGTCATTTTCTTGCCTTTGAGAGGCTCATATCAGAGTTGGGGAGTAAAGAAGCACAGTGAAGTGCTACAGATACTATGATCCATATTTGTACAAGTTACAGAGACCAGTTCTAACTGGTCAGTTAGAAAATCTTTAACAAAGGAGATGACACCTTTGGTAGAGTCTTGAGAGAGGAATAGTTTGTCAGTTGGGTAAGGGAGGACAATTTTAGTAGATGTAGTGTGAACAAATACAGAGCTACAAAACCCAGTTTGCTGTACTTCCAGATACTGCCAATTCCATTCCCACAGCAGAGGGTGTGGAAAGTGTTTTGGCAATATATAAAACTTGAGAAGAAAGCAGCAGGCCAGATTATGGGAAGATTGCTATGCTATATTAAGGAGCTTTCATTTTATTTATTCTATGGGTCAGCCTGAAGGGCCAAATCCAGCTCTTGGCTTGTACAGCCCATGAGCTAAGAAAGGTTTTCAAATTTTGAATGGGTGTTTTAAAAAAAAGAAGAAGACTATTTGACAAAAACTACATGTGGCCTGTAAAGCCTAAAACATTTACTACCTGACCCTTTACAGAAAAAAAAAAAAATGTGCTGAGCCTTGCTACAGAAGGTGGGTAACTACTGTAAAGATTTTTGAGCAGATCAGCAACGTGTTCAGAATTACGTTTTTAAAAGCTAACTTTTATGACAAATGTGTAAAATTGATTGAAGAGATAGAAGATTGGACATAGGGCCAATTAAGAGGCTGTTAAGAATCGTCTGAGACCTGACGCAGACCCAAACTAAGGGTATGGCAATAGGGATTTGGAAGAAATTTGGGTCATTAGAACATCCCTTCCTTTTTCACTTTTACATGCAATTTCATTCATATTCAACATGCATTTTCTCAGAAGCAGGATCTTTAGCACAAATATAGTAAGGGGTGTCAGGGTCGGGTGATCTCATCCGCAACATTTCTTTCCCAACATTCAATGAGCACAGAGAAATGTGAAGACAGTAGAGTCCAAAGTCACATAGTTGTGTTTTATTCATATATTACAACTCTTTCTCTGACTCAGAGTAGCTTTGTATTGCATATAAAATTGCATTTTGTTCAAACAAAATGTGTTTATTTAAAGATAATAAATATCCTCCAGCTTCTTGCATGATCTCTGAAGTTCACTGATCACCGGTCACACATTTAGACATACTGTTGCATCTCATGCATCATGAATAGTGCCACCATGAGCCTTAATAAAAAGATTTCCAAAAATGGTGTTTAGTAATGTCAGTGACTCCCAGCTTCTAAGTTTTTCTTTGCTCAAATATCATTAACCCTCCTTGTTTTATCATATTGGTCATTTCCTTCTTATCTCATATATCATAGAAACCCACAGATATAATCATTTTGCAGTATATACATGTATAAAATCACTACGTTGTACACCTTGAACTTACACTCAGTTATGTATCAATTATATTTCAATAAAGATGAGGGGAAAAGAAAGAAACCCACAGCTAAATATTTGCTCAGCCCATGCAAAAAAGCCCTAGAATAATAATACCTAAATTTTGTTCAAGATATGTTCACAAATATTGTTTCATTTCAGCTTCACAACAATGTGAAGTCACTTTACAGATGACAAATTCCAGGATCTGGAAAGATTTGCCCAAGGTAAAAGTAGAATTAAGTAGAAGTAGAATTAACCCATCTCTGACCCCAAAGCTTGTAGATTTTCCATTATACTGCATCCATAAGGCAACAGATTCAGATTTTCTCATCAACATCTTGTTCATGATGCTCACTCACACTGAGCTGTGAAGTCTGTTGCTGAGTCACTCTTATTTGCTGCTTGTTTTTTCATACCCCCCATATTAGCCTATATCTTTTCCTGCATTACAGCTCCATAAAGGATTCTCATAATGGACTTAAAGTCATCTTAACCTACCTGTCTATAATCTCTCAAACACATGACAACCTTCTCTTCATGCACGTGAGAAAATGTCAGTAGCCTTGTTTGCCTTTGCTTTGTCCCTGTATTACCCAGACTCTCTGTCTATTGCAGATATTTGTCATTTGCCCTTTAATTTTCCCTATTTCTGTTCTAATTTCTTTATTTTTTTCTGTGCTCTCCATTAGTTTGTTCTAATATTGAAAATATCTATTTTTTCTCTTCAAAGCATTTGGCTCCATTTCTTTCCTTGAGAGCTTTCTTCAAATTATTTTTTCATTTGTACCTATCCTCTCTGACAGCTTGAAATGAAAGCTTGGCTTCTCTCCCCTTGACCATTCCTCATCATTTTCAATGCCTTCTCTTGCTTATATGGATTTGCTCATCTTACTTTTACCTCTGCCAAATTTCCAAGCTTTTATGAAATTAATTTCAGCTATTACCATTGCATGATCAGAAAAAGTGCTATCTTTCATTTTATATGTCAGACCTCTACTCTCTCTTGCATATAAATCTTGTCAACCCTACTGGATCATTTCCCTTTTATGTAAGCATATTGCAAAGTGTTAGCATATGCTTCCAAATAATCTTTCAAGTCTACATTTTTGTGCACAATTTTCTAAATATTCAGCTTCACTGGTCAATTTCCAATTATCTCTGGCCATTTTCCCTTTTCTAAGATGTAATTGAAATGCCCCTCCACTCCAAAACCACTCTACTTTATGAAGAATGAAGAAAGGGCACCACATCCTTAATTTATAAATCCAAGCTGTTCTCCTCCCCAGTTGACATCCTTGATCATGCCCTCCAATTCATATCTTCCATCTTTCAAACATTTGCAATATGATATTTTACCAAAAATCCTCCCTCTGTTGTAGTCTCTTCTTCTTTTTCAATAAGAACATCAAACAAAGCCATGTCATATGAATAATGAACAGGTACTATAAGCAAACAACAGTATGTTATGGATATAAAGAAAACAGATAAATTATTTGTGAGTAAGAAGAAATGTGGTTTATTTCTTTAACACAGAAGAATTTGAGCTGCGTTTGGAAACATAGATAGCATTTAATAGCATGAGATATAATCATATTCCAAATGGCAGGAAAAAATGTGCAGAAGGGTAAATGCATGTCATAGGATGTATTTTCGGAATGTCTAGTTCCTATGGGCTAAAGGAAGGGCTGACTTGTAATAGAAAGTGATAGCCAGAGAAAGGATAGCATAGTGGGGGAAAAAAACTTGAACATGCTTACAGGATAAGGGGAAAGAGTCAGTATAAAAGGAATGTGAAGTGTTAACACAAAACAAAGAAAATTCTTTTATTCTAGAGCGATGAAAGGAAATGAAATACAGATCACTAGTAGAAGAATTTTTCTTGGGCATAATGAGGAGTCCTTTCCACTGAGGCAAGAGGGAAGGAGTCAGTATTGAGATAAATATATACCTCTTTGTAAGAGGAAGGCATAGGAAGTTTATGAGTTCTATCCTGCTGACTTCTATTTTCTGGAGTAGTAGGGAGGTCAAGTACTGAGAGTTTAAGTAGAAGTGATGAAGGAGAGGATAGGGGAGGCTCAAGGAGGTTCCAGTAAGCTATTGTGGGGAATGAAGGAGAGAGCAGTCTAGGAAAACATCAGATTATCATGACATGGAGCTTCAAAGTGAGCTTGAAAGCCATAAATATGTAGAAGCATAAATCCACATAGTTGTGAGATATTTGCACTATTTAACAGTTTAAGTGTAAGAAAGTATAACCTGGATAAGGCCTATATGTAGGAAAAGAGTTTAATTCAGGTGAAATTGGGATGGGGATGAATCCCAATGTCACAAGAGAGTATGCTGTGCTTGAAAAACCGCAGGAGTTTGCTATGGCTGAAAACATAGTATCTGAGGCTGAAAAAGTTAATCAGGGACCTAATAATTGATGTTCTCATA
Source organism: Camelus ferus (assembly GCF_009834535.1). Taxonomy (NCBI): domain Eukaryota; kingdom Metazoa; phylum Chordata; class Mammalia; order Artiodactyla; family Camelidae; genus Camelus; species Camelus ferus. The sequence goes on along the minus strand of NC_045732.1, from coordinate 90,955,597 downwards.
TTCCTTTGGCAATGGAGATCCATTGAATGATTTTGAGCATGAGAATGACTCAATCAGACTTGTGTTTTGAAAACATCACTAGGGAATATCTGCAGAGGGTGGATTGGGAAGAGAGACTGGAGGCAAAGTTGCCATTTAAGAGGTTATTTCAATAGTACAAATGAGAAGACCTGCAAAGAAGTGGGCACAGAGAAGAGGAAATGAATTAGAGAACTACAGAGGCATTTGTTTGAGGGTAGATTTGGGAAAACTTGGTGAATAAATGGGATTTTAGTTTATTTGAATTGTATTTCTTCCTACAGATCTTTCTTCATTACTCCACTCTAGCTGATAAGCAATCCTGCCTCTGGTAGAAGCCAAAAGAAAAAAAGTTTAGGACTAAATGCATCTGAAGCTTACAGTGTATTATTGAAATTTGAGCAGTCTAATGGAAAAAGCATAGGCTTTGGAGTCAGACAGTCCTAGGTTCTAAACCCAGGTCTGCCACTTAACATCTGCATGATTTGGCATGGTTAACTTCACTGAGACTTAGTTTCTCCCTCTAGAAAATGAGGATCATTTCTATTTTCCAGAGCTATAGTGATATTTAAAATGAAATACTGAAAAATGTATAGAAGGTAGGTGGCTTGAACACTTCTTGGTATGTAGTAAATGTTCAATAAATTGTAGCTAATTCTGTGTCCATTATTTTTGATACTATTCTATCTTTGTTGTTATCTCAGTATTCATGTAGTCCTTTTTTCAAGTTCTGCTGTCTCTTCCAGGGCTAGTTTCATAGTGTCACAACCTGCTCCTGTCTTCTTTACACTGAAGTCATACATACATTATACATACATATATACATACATTATAAATAGATGACTCCTCAGATATCACTAAATAAGCCATTGTGTTTTAAGCACCATACATGTTTCAGGTCACATGGTATGGAGAACCCTCCCTGCCTCTAGTTCACCAATGAGCCAGCTGGCTCCAGATTCACACCAACAGCAGAGGCTGTCCTTGAAATCAGATTGTATTTGGCTCACAGATAAAACCATACCACACAAAAATGCCATCTCAAATCATGTGTTTAATGGTTGTTACCATATCATATGTACAAATAAACCTCATATAATTCTATATTTCATGTATGAATATGTTATATTGGTATTCTCTCAGTCATGCCTCACATAGAAATACCTGAAAAAGTACAAACTGGAAGAAGCCCTTCAAATCCCATCACTTAAGGAGCTCCTCCAAAAGCAAAATCATAGCAGCTAAGACCCCTCTAACTGCATCACGGGCAGCTGTCCCTGAAATAATATCTGCCAAATTGGGTGGCTGCCCACAGAGACTGCCCTTCAAATAACCTTTGGTATGTGGCTATGTCTCTAGTTACACCCTGTGAATGACGGAAATCCTGCCATATAATGGCTTTCCTTGCATTACACATGTACAGACATAATCAAAATAGCTTACTGTTTCCTTCTAAATAAGTCCAGTATGTTTCCTTTAACAGAAGTAGCACATTTGCAGTTCTTTCCTTGGCAATCTATTGAGTTGTTGCTCAAAGGGATAATATTTCCAGGACTAGGGTTCAACTTTAAGTGATAACCTGAGTTAGGCACACAGAACAGCTTGTGAATGAAAGGAGATTAAAATGAGAGGAATTTTCCAAAATTTCCCTTCAGCATTAGCCCTAAAGCCCTAAATTAATAAGACCTCCAATGAGACTTTATTGGGCACTTTTAACAATGTTGTCAATCAGATAGTCTAGAATATTCCCCTGCCCAAACTAGAAGTGGGCTCAATGGCATTCTCCATGCTTCTATTTCCCTTATTGTAGTGTGGAACCACTTGCCTAGAGCTGGAGCAAAATGGGGTTGTGAGAAGAAGAGAGAAAAGTGATCTATCAAATACTGGTCCTAATCTCATCTCACCCTCAAATATCCACAGGGCTGCTATCAGAGAGAGGAAAATCCACATGGTGGGGACCTTTAAAAAGTATGAAGAGTCTGCTTGGCTATGACAGAAGAAGCAATGGATTTTAAGTAACAAGTTAGGAATACTTGTTCAGGTAAAAGCAGGTAGACCTTCTGTTAGCCTAGAGATTTCAGGGACATTTATGACAACAGTTCCCAGTCACCTCACTATTTGAATAGCAGCTGACTGAATGTTTATGAGCTTTAAGAATAAAATATACTATACAGTGTAATCTTGTTTATCTATTCTACAATTTTGAAATCCCAATCTATCCCTTCCCACCCTCCACCAGCACAGGGAAATATACACAAAATGTTATGATAAGTCACAGAGAAAAAAATGTGACAATGAGTGTGTATATGTCCATGAATGACTGAAAAATTGTGCTGAACCCTGGAATTTGACACAACATTGTAAAGTGATTATACATCAATAAAAAATGTTAAAAAAAAAGAATAAAATATACTGTAATAAAATAATAAAATAATTAATTAATTGAGTAATAAAATAATTTTAATACATTCTGAGGCAAGAACAGGTAAGCTATGCCAAGGAATATCTTCACTCTAGTCTTAAGACGGTTTGTGCCACGTGCCCCCAGCACCTAGTGTTTCCTTGCCCTTGAGGTACATCTGGCCTCGACTATCATTGCCTAACATTTTTCCAGTAAAGTTATTTCACTTTGTCTCCTGCATGTGTACAGCGCAAAGCACCTGGACATGATGATGAATTTTAAGTATGCTGTAATAAACAACACAATCTTCTGGTTGTGTTTCACTATAAAATGGACCCTTCTGGCTTTTCTCGTACCCACATGTGTGTTTGTGTACATGAGTGCTTCCAAGCATGTATATAAACAGTAAGTAACAAGCAAAAACAAAGTAGCATCCTATAGGAACTAAAGCAGTGAGTGTCTACAGAGTGTGACTCTCTATCTTCATTCCAGGCTGAATCACGTGCCACTCCTGTTTGCCAAAGTTAAATAATCACTAGTATCTATGACATTATATGACTTCCACTCCAGAATCATCAACAACTTGCCAGCACTTTCTGAATGCTCTGGACTGAGTAGCTGGATCCCAGAAATACAACTATCTGAACACTAATTTTCTTCTGATGGCATACATAAAATTTGTTGTTCTCATAGTGAACTAGATTGAACCAACTGGAATAGGTGGTATGAGTGTAAATATAGGAGTTTGAGTGAGTATATGACTCAAACATAACTTTTGTCCTAATTCTGGGAGGTCGTGTAGAACATTGTTCAAGAAATATTAAAACATAACTAGAACACTACATAAACCAAAGAGTATGACATTGTAATTGAAATGGCAAAGTCTGCTTTAATCTTTAGTCTTTTGAGTATAGTAAGTCACTGTATACCTGAAAGTCCAAACTGGAGAATGACTGGGTCCCACAAAGCTTGTCCAGAAAGTCAGAGATGAAAGAGTACCATTTTCAGTCCTACATCATCATTGTTCAATTTCTAGTGTTTGGGCAAAGTGTCCCTAGCATGGAATGTTGAAGGCAGGCAGATGAACCACTTCCACAGCTTTTTATTGATCTATCCCTTGTACTTCTAAAGAACACTGCTGCCATAACACCATGTATAAAAAGAAACTCAAAATGGATTAAAGACCTAAATGTAAGACCAGATACTATAAAACTCCTAGAGGAAAACATAGGCAAAACACTCACGGACATACATTACAGTAATATATTTTTTGAACCAGTTCCTGGAGTATTGGAATTAAAAGCAAAAATAAACAAATGGGATCTAATTAAACTTCAAAGCTTTTGCACAGCTAAGGATACAACAAAATGAAAAATCAAGAAAATGAAAAGACAACTTACAGAACAGGAGAAAATATTTGCAAATGATGTGATTGACAAGGGACTAATTTCCAAAATACACAAACAGCTCATACACCTTAATATCAAAGAAACAAGCAACACAATCCAAAAATGGGCAGAAGACCTAAACAAGCAATTCTCCAATGAAGTCATACAAATGGCCAATAGGTACATGAAAAAAATGCTCAGCATTGCTAATTGTCAGAGAACTGCAGATCAAAACTACAATGAAATATCATTATCACTTCACACCAGCCAGAATGGCCATCATTGAAAAGTCTACAAATGATAGATGCTGGAAAAGGTGTGGAGAAAAGGAAACCCTCCTACACTGTTGATGGGAATGTAGATTGGTGCAGCCACTATGGAGGACAGTATGGAGGTTCCTTAGAAAACTGAAAATAAACTTACCACATGATCCAGCACTCCTACTCCTGGGCATATATCCAGAGAAAAATAAAATTTTATAAGACACATGCACCCTAATGTTCATAGCAGCACTATTTATGATAGCCAAGACATGGAAACAACCCAAATGTCCATCAACAGAAGACTGGAGAAAGAAGATATGGTACATATATACAATGGAACAGTACTCAGCCATAAAAAAGAATAAAATAATGCCATTTGCAGCAATATGGATGAACCTGAAGACTGTCATTCAAAGTGAAGTGGGCCAGAAAGAAAAATGCCATATGACATCATTTATGTGAAGAATCTAAACAATAATAGCAATAATAATAAGGACACAAATGAACTAATTATTATGTTGATTTCCTGAATATGTGTAAGCACATTTGACTGTCCTTTATGACTGGATTACCGTATTCTGTTGTTTCTTATTTTGTAGTTGGCTTTATTCCTTTGATAACTATGTAAGTTTAAAAAGGTAAAGATCTAATCTGTTCTTAGAAACAATAAATTAGTACATATATGAAAACTAAAACAAATGTACAGTATACTGTTTATATGTATTTACATGCAATATAATGTGTATGTGCAGTCAAACTGTAATAATTCTACATAATAAAACTGAAAAAAAAAGAACACTGACGGAGGAAATAGCTAAAATGAAAGATATTGAACAAAGCCACAGGTTACAATTGGGTTAAAGCCCTTGAGTCAGCACTAGTTGGCAACAAAGAAAGTGAGACAAGACAAATGTGAGCAACTCAGTGTGGCCCTCTACTTTACTCTGTGGTAAGATCTTTGTGAAATGAGTTCTCACAAAAAAACTGGAGACAAAGAAGCAAACAACTCTAATACAGTATGAAAAATGCTGTGATGGAGGTAAATACAAGATTCTATAGGATTATAGTGATACCTAACACACGCTTAGAAGATAAGGGTGACCAGGGAGGGCTCCCTGCAAGATACAACACCTGAAATGAGCTTTGAATGATGAATAGTATTTTACCTGATGAAGCAGCTGTGTCAGGTATTCCACATAGAAAGAAAATAACCTGTTCAGAGGAGTAAAAACATTAAAGAGAAGCATGTGTAATCTACAAGTAGCTGTGTTTGACTGCACTGTAGAGTTTGAAGAGGTAGTGAAGATATGGTAAGATAAGACAGAGGAGGGAAGGGCAAGATAAGAGGCTTGAGCAGGGAGCAGGCAGCAGGAACCAGATCATGCATGGACTTCTGCGGCACCATACTGTAAGCTCCACATATGTTATGACTTTAATAATTAAAGTTCATGAAAGCACAGACTGTATTTGTTTCATTTATGAATTTATCCCCAATGTCTACCAAAGTGCATAGCACAGAATAGAAAAACCATGCTCTAAAAATTCTGTGAATGAATCCCATGCTGAAACATTTAAACATTATTCTGAAGGCTAAGAATAGCCATTAAATGGTTTCAAGCAGAGAAGTAACATGGTTAGATTTAAATTCTAGATAGACTCTGGTTGCTGAGTGGAGAACAAATGGGAAGAGTCAACACTGGATGTGGGGAGAATGTGTATAAGGTCACTGCAGTAATCCAAGTGAGAGGAGATGGTGGCTAGGAAAGTGGAAAGTTGTGTAAATTCAAGAGATATTTAGGAAATAGGATGAACAGGACAGAGTAATCAAATGAAAAAGAAGATAGAAGGAAAAATGTGTCAAGGATGGTACCACTAGTTTGATTACTTGAACAAGATGGCACTATTTACTGACACAGGGACTACTGGGAAATGAGCAAGTCAGTGAGGCAGAGAAAGGGGATGACAGGTGAGGTTTTGACATGGGATGGGAATGTGAGGAGTGTGGGTGGCAAGGAGAATAAGGAAAATATTAGTTCTATTTTGGAAACTTTGAGTCTAAAGTGAATGATGGATAGTCAAGTGGCTATATATCCAGTAGCCAGTAGGATATATATCTAAAGCTCAGGAAAAAAAATCTAGAAATATAGATTTGGGAATATGCATACAGATGCTAGTTGAAAGTATTTGCCCCTTCTGGTTGGCTTCTTTAATGTCTCCTCTCATGCCTGTGGGCCTGTGAGCTTTGCCTAAAAATTTAGGCCACCACTGCCTGAATGTGTAATCAGTATTTTATCTTTTTCCTCATGTCCCTGAACCCAGGCCAGGCCCCAGTGGCACCATCTGATAAATCCCGCAGGAGACTGGGCAAAATTCTCTGCATCCCACGGTTAATTGCAGGGTCTAATGCTACCCACAGGTCTCAACTTCTAATAGCACAAGGGTGCCCTCCAGTGTTCAGCATGATGCATTCAAGGCAGAGTTAGAACAGAGCTAGGAATCTTTGCCTTCAACCAGCACCATTGCCCTGTCACTCTCACTTCTGGGGAAATTCGCTAGCAACATGCAAACCCAGATTAGGAAGGATTCTAGATACTTCAGATTCTGACAGGACATGAGGAGAGTCCAGCAATCCTGACTCTCTTAAGCAATGATTTTTTTTCCAGTAGTCCTGCCAGTTAGGAGTTAGCCTATAGTGCCATTTGTTGACTAAAAAGAATAGGTACTGCAGTGTGGGTTCTCAGCAATTCTCAGGGGAAACTACAAGATGGATTGGTGAGAGCCCTATTATTTTCTCAGAAATATTAAGCCTCAGGGTGGAGGGGAGGGGCAAGATAGTGGTAGAGGATTAAGAGATACAGACTACTATGTATAAAATAAATAAGCAGGATATATTGTACAGCACATGGAATATAGCCAATATTTTATAATAACTTTAAATGGACTATAATCTATAAAAATTTTGAATCACGGTATTATATACCATAAATTAATATAATATTGTAAATCAACTATACCTCAATGAAAAATAAAAAATAATAAGCCTCAAGGTGTGACTACATATGTGTCTACAAAACTAGTGAAAGAGAGGAACTCATGCCACAGGCCTCCTAGACACACTAGCCTCTGAATATGTACCAAAGCAGAGCTAACCACTTTGTCCATGGGTGTCACCTCCACCACTGGAAACTCTGGTATACCACTCAGCATCCCACGTTGAGAGTACAAATTTCACCTTTCACTCTTGCCTGCAAAGGGCAGTGAGGAGGACATTTCATAACACTGAATTCTGGGTGGTGTGTTCTGGCTTTTACACTGGTGGCCAGATCCCAAGGTTATCCTAATTTAAATGGAAACTCTTTCTGATCTCCCATGTTAAGAGGAATAGAAATAACTAAATTAACATGCTCATGAGATAACATACAAAAAACCCAGTATTATCAGTGTGTTACTACTCATATCCACTCCTTGGTCTATTGCCTTTATAGATGGAGAGCCAAGTGCCTGTCTATATTCTAGGAAAACCTGTGCTGTTCATCTTATTTTGAACTTCTGCCTTAAGTTCTAGCTCTGCTCACTATGGCCCTACACAATCTGTCACTTCATTACCTGGGATTCCAGACAAATATGCTGCTTACCAAAAGGCACATTCAGAACTGAAAGCAAAACTACATGTGAACATGATTAATCTGGGGTCTAGGGCCCATGATTATGTCAAGCACTTGAATAGTTTCTCTAAGCCTCAGGCTAAGTTCTTCCAATAGTATATAGATAACACGTGGCAGAAGAACAGCAGGCTCCTCTACTAGTCTTATGTAAAATGAAGAATTCTCTCTTCCAGGCTTTACTTCAGCCTTAGGGCAATAAACTTCTGACCATACCTATTGATTCAAGACCTGTCAGATCATCTTGGCAAAGCATAGTTTCTTTAAAAATCTTTTTTAATATATATAATTTACATACAATAAAATTCACTCATTTTGAGTATACTTCATGATGGGTTCTGACAAGTTCATATACCCCCTGGAAGTAACAACTACCACAATCAAAATATAAAAGATTTTCATTACCCCAAAAGTTCCCTTGTGTCTGTCTCCATCAACCAGTCCCCCAATCCATAATTTCATAAGTGTTCCCTGTAAGTATTCTGCTGAATATTAAGATGTGCATACTCAGGGTGAAATACCAAAAGTCCAGGCAAATAACAGTTACCAGAGAGATTTAGGTTGAAAAATTTCTACTGCTCACACAGGAATGAGAGATATTCTATTTTCATCCATCAAAAGTGGATAAATTTTACTGAAATCTGAAGCATTCAGTAGAGATCTCAGAAAGATTAATTTCCTGTGGCTACTGTAAAAAAAAATTAGCACAAACTTGATGGCTTAAAACAATAGAAATCTATTCTTTCACAGTCCTAGAGGCCATTAGCACAAAATCAATGTGCCATCAGGGCTGCACTCCCTCCAGAGGTTCTGGAGGAGGATGTGTTCCTTGTATTTTCTAGCTTCTGGCGACTGATGGATGATTTGGCATTCCTTGGCTTCCGGCTGCATCACTCCAATTTCTGCCTGCATCTTCAAATCACTTTCATATGTGTGTGTGTATAAACTTCCCCTGCTTCTCTCTCATAAGGAAACATGTAATTGCATTTAGAGCCTACCTGGATAAGTCAAGATAAGCTCCTGCTTTCAAGATCCCAAACTTAATCACTATTTCTACACATGCAATATTTACTCTTCTGTCATAAAAGGTAATATCGATTGGTTCTGGGGATTTAGAAGTGAATATTTTTTGAGAGAAGGGAGCATTTTTTCAGCCTACAACAATACCCTAGTAGTGAGGCTAAATTAACCCTAGAGTGAGACTTATATTTGATCCACCCTATCAAAGCCTTAAAAAAAGCTTGAGAGTGACAGCAGCAAGATGTCTAGGAAGCCCTAGACTGTCCTTCCACTCACAAACACACCAATTCAGCGATAATTCATGGGCAAATTCTCTTTGTAAGAAACCCAGAAACAAAGTGAAAGCTCACGCATTCTAAGCAACCATGAAACCAGACTGAATCTGGTGGAGAGATTTGGGACATCTCCTTGCCAGAGTCCCTGCCCCCAGTGCAATGTCATACCATCAAAAAGAGACTCTTAAGCTCCCAGCTTTGATCAAGTGAGGTAAGGGGGTGATTTTAACATCCAGCGATCCAACTATTCTGAGGAGGCGCCTTAGACAACTGACCTCTACCCTGTGAATCTTGCAGGCTGGATGGGTCCACCACAGTCTAGCAGCCTTGGAGAGAATGCAGACAACAGCTTGGGAAGGCAGGCACCTTAGTTCCTCTTCCTGCTCAGCACAGAGCAAGTGGACAAAAAAAACCCATTTCTCAGCTTCTCCTGGGAGATGGAAAGAGTAGAGACATATGTAGTATGCCCCCAACTCTTCCACAGAAGCTCCCCAGAAGACTGACCTCTGTCCTGCCAGTCTTGCAGCTTGTATGAGTCCACCACAACTTAGTAGGCTAAGAAAGAACACAGGTGACAACTTAGGCTATAAATGCCATAGCTCTCCTTCTTGGCTCAGCACACAGGACAGGAAGGAAAAATTTTGTTGGTGGGTCACAAGTGGTGCAACTCCTATTTCCATTCCTTGATTCCAGGAACCATGAATTGTGATAGAACCATATGTTGGACATTGATTCAGAGTATATTCAGCCTTCTGAAGAGCCTTGCTCCAGTCCTAGAAGGAATGTGATCTAACTGGCACTGTAATTGAGTCTTCAAAGGGCCACTTGACCATTCTAACAAGCCAGCTGCTTCATGATGGTAAGGACATGGCAAGGCCAGTGAATTCCATGAGCATGGGCCTATTGCCATAATTCTTTTGCTGCAAAGTGAGTTCTTTGATTAGAAGCAATGAAGTGTGGAATACCATTACAATGAATAAGGCATTCTGTAAGTCCATGGATGGTAGTTTTGGCAAAAACATTGCATGCAGTGAAGGTAAACCATATCCAGAGTATCTGTTCCAGTAAGGACAAAACACTATCTCTTTCATGATCAACCTGTCGTCAAGTAGCTGGTAAACAGGTGGGTACCAAAATTAAATTGTAAAAACATAATAGCACTTACAGTGATCAAAAAGTAAAAGACTTAGATATAAATCTAACAAAACATGTAAAGGGCTGTGTGATGAAAACTACATAAGAAACCAAAAATGACCTAAATACATGGTGAGATATAACATGTCCATTGATTGAAAGACTCAACAAAGTGAAGATGTGATTCCTCCCCAAATTGATATACATATGTAATATAATTCTTACCAAAACCCAAACAAGACTTTTTGTAGACCATATATATCTACTACATATAGGTATATTTAAACAATAAACCTATAAAAATATCTTGCTTAGTTTTTGGCAGGAACTATTGTGAAACATATATGAAAAGTGAAAGGAACTAGAATAGCTAAAAAACAGTTCTGAAAAAGCACAAAGTGGGAGAATCAGTCTACCCAATTTCAAGATTTATTATATAACTACAGTAATAAGGACTGTCTGGTATTGGCAGAGTGATAGACACATAGATCAATGAAGCAGAATAGAGAACCTAGAAATAGATATACACAAATATGCCCAACTGGTTTTGGCAAAGGTGCAAAAGCAATTCAACAGAGGGAAAAAAATAACATTTTCAAAAACAAACGGTATTGGAACAGTTGGAAATCCATAGGGAAAAAAGTGAATCTCAACCAAAGATTCTTAGTTTATACAAAAATTAACTCAATTTATTGAGCTAATAAATGTTTTTTATCACTCTAAAAATTAACTCAATTTTTTATCTGAACCCAAAAGCACAGGCAACAAAAACAAAAATAAACAAGTGGTGCTACATCAACTTAAAGTTCTGTGAGACAAAGAAAACGGTCAATAAAATGAAAAGGCAACTTACAAAATAGGGGAAAATATTTGCAAACCATATATCTGATAAGGATTTAGTACCAAAATACATAAGAAACTCTTACAACTCAATAACAGCAACCAAAAAACAAATAACTCAATTAAAAAATCAGCAAGGAATCCTTGCACACTGTTGATGGGAATGTAAATTGGCATGGCCACTATGGAAAACAATATGGAGGTTACTTAAAATTTTAAAAATAGAGTTACCATATGATCAAGCAATCCCACTCCTGAGTATACATCTGATAAAAATGAAATCAGTATCTCAAAGAGCTATCTGTGCCTCCATATCTGTTGCAGAATTATTTACAATATCTAAGCCTTGGAAACAACCTACATGTCTGTTAACAGATGTATAGGTAAAGAAAAGTTGATACACACTCATGCGTGCACATGCATGTGTATTCAGCCATAAAAAGGAAGGAAACCCTGACATTTGTGACAACATGGGTGGACCTTTATGGCATTATGCCAAGTGAAAGTAGTCAGATAGATAAAAACAAATACCGTATGATCTTACTTACATGTCGAATATTAAAGAAATCAAAATCACATGTAGAATCTAAAAAAATCAAGCTCATAGAACCAGACAGTAGATTAGTGGTTGCCAGGGGCAAAAGGGTGATATGGTCAAAGGGTACAAACTTCCATTTATAAGATGAATAAGTTCTGGGGATGTAGTGTACAGCATGGTGACTATAGTTAATACTATTGTATATTTGAAAGCTTCTAAGAGAGATCTTAAAAGTTCTCACCACACACACAAAAAAAGATAATGATATGAGATGGTGGATGTGTTAACTAACTTTATTGTGGTACAATTTCCCAATGTATACATATATCAGATCATCACATTGCACACATTAAGTATAAACAATGTTATTTGTCAATTATATCTCAGTAAAACTAGGGGGAAAACCAAAACAGTCAATTGTACTCCAGTAAGAAAGCCAAAGTTAATTGAGAATTTTTTAAATATCCATTTTCATTCAAAAGAACCCACAATGAAATTTGTAATATAATGATATACTGAGCTGACTGCCTAGCAGATTCTTTTGCTTATATTTATTTCTCCACATTTGTAACCAGAATACATTAGTTATTCAATACTAATGTAATGGTTGTAATGGTTAGTCAACCATGTGCAAGAAAAATATATAAAAGAAGCTGTTCCTACTCACAAAATGGGGGAAAGAACTGATTAGACATTTTTCCAAAGAAGACATACAAATGGCCAACAGGTATTTGAAAAGAAGCTCAGCATCACTTATCATCAGAGAAATGTAAATCAAAACCACAGGGAGATATCAAAACATCAAAAAATATTACCCCTTTATCAGATATATGATTTGCAAATATCTTCTCCCATTCAGCAGATTGTTTTTCTGTTTTGTTGATGATTTCTTCTGATGTGCAGAAGATTTTAGTTTGAAGTAGTTCCATTTGTTTATTTTTGTTTTTGTTCCATTTGCCTGAGAAGACATGTCCAGAAAGATTTTTTTAACATTTTTTATTGAGTTATAGTCATTTTACAATGTGTCAAATTCCAGTGTAGAGCACAATTTTTCAGTGATACATGAACATACATATATTCATTGTCACATTTTTTTTCGCTGTGAGCTACCACAAGATCTTGTATATGTTTCCCTGTGCTATACAGTATAATACTGTTTATCTATTCTGCATATGCCTGTCAGTATCTACAAATTTTGAACTCCCAGTCTGTCCCTTCCCACTCCCCACCCCCTTGGCAACCACAAGTTTGTATTCTATGTCTAGATATTGCTATCACCAATGTCAAAGAATGAACTGCCTATGTTTTCTTCTAGAAGTTTTATGGTTGCAGGTCTTCCATTCAAGTCTTTAATCCATTTCGAGTTGATTTCTGTGTATGATGTGACATAGTAGTCCAGTCGTCTAGTGCCTTCTTTTTTTTGCATATGGTTGTCCAGTGTTCCCAATCCATTTATTGAAGAGACTATCCTTTCTCAACAGTATGTTCTCTGCTCTTTTATCATACATTAATTGTCCATAGGAAGAAATACAAATGATCAATAGGCACGTGAAAAAATGCTCAATATCACTAATTATCAGAGAAATGCAAATCAAAGCTACAATGAGGTATCACCTCACACCAGCCAGAATGGCCATCATTCAAAAGTTCACAAATGACAAATGCTGGAGAGGCTGTGGAGAAAAAGGAACCCTCCTACACTGCTGGTGGGAATGCAGGTTGGTGCAGCCACTGTGGAAAACAGTATGGAGATTCCTCAAAAGACTAGGAATAGACTTAACCATATGACCCAGGAATTCTGCTCCTGGGCATATACCCAGAAGGAACCCTACTTCAAAAAGACACTTGCACCCCAATGTTCATAACAGCACTGTTTACAATAGCCAAGACATGGAAACAGCCTAAATGTCCATCAATGGATTACTGGATAAAGAAGAAGTGGTATATTTATACAATGGAATACTATTCAGCCATAAAAACTGACACCATGACGCCATTTGCAGCAACATGGTTGGTCCTGGAGAATGTCATTCTAAGTGAAGTAAGCCAGAAAGAGAAAGAAAAATACCATATGAGATTGTTCATATGTGGAACTTAAAAAAAAAAAAAGAAGAACATAAATACAAAACAGAAATAGACTCATAGACATAGAATAGAAACTTGTGGTTGCCAAGAGGGTGGGGGGTGGGAAGGGATAGACTGGAAATTCAAAATTTGTAGATACTGACAGGCATATGCAGAATAGATAAACAAGATTAGACTGTATAGCACAGGGAAATATATACAAGATCTTGTGGTAGCTCACAGTGAAGAAACATGACAATGAATATATGTATGTTCATGTATAACTGAAAAATTGTGCTCTACACTGGAATTTGACACAACATTGTAAAATGACTATAACTCAATAAAAAAAAGTTTTAAAAATTTTCAGATATATACAAAGGAATGAACAGCACCAGGAATAGTATATATGAGTAAATGTAAAAAGAGATTTTTTTCCATTTTGTTGAGTGTTTATATCAAAAATAAAAATAACTTATTTTTGAATGTATAACATGCAGCAGTAAAATGAACAATAATACAAAAGGTATGAAGGAGTAAATGGCAATATACTTTTTCAAGTTTCTTATATACGAAGTGGCATAGTATCATAATGTTTGATGCACAGTATATGCATCTTTAAGTTAGAGATGCATATCCCCTAGAAATACCACTAAAAAATAAAACAAAGAGGTATAGGTAATAAGCCAGTTGGAGATAAAATGAGATACTGAAACAGAGTCAATTTTTTAAAAGTCATGAAAAGGAGAAAAATGAACAAAGACCATACAGAACAATTAGAAAAGAAACAAAGATTGTAAAAATTAAACAATGTAGATAATTGTGTCATATGTAGATTTTTAATTAAAAGTAGATATTTTCAGGTTGTTTTAAAAGACAACTACATATATGCAATCTACAAGAAACACATTTTAAATATAAAGACACAGGTTAAAACTTCAAGGATGGGAAAAATATGCTATGCATACCCCATCATTAAAAAAAAGTTGAAGCTTCTATATTAATATGAGGTAGAATGGAGTTCAAGACAAGAATTATTACCAGAGATAAAGAGGGAAATTTATAATGATAAAAAAGTACATTAATAAAGAAGACATAGAAATGCTACCCATGTATGCACCTAAAAACAGAGTTTCAAAATACATTTAACAAAAATTGGCAAAACTGAAAGGAGATAAAACAAATGCACAAATATATTTGGAGATGTCAATATTCTTATCTCAGTATTAATAAGACAAGATGACATGAATTCATTAAGATAAGACTTGATCAACACTATCAATCAAGTAGCCTGGATTGATATTTTTAAAACACTACATGCAACAACTTCAGAATATACAACATAAATGGAAAATTCCCTAAGATTGGCCACATGCTGGGCCATTAAACAAGTCTCAATACATTTAGAAAGGCTGAAATTATGTATTTTTTCTTACCACAACAGAATTAAATTTCAAATGAATAGAAATATCTTTTAGAAAATCCAAATATTATGAAATTAGTGCACTTTCAAATAAATCAAGGGACAAAGAATAAATGACTAGGAAAATTAGAAAATACAGTGAACAGAATGAAAATTAAAACACAACATTTTGAAAATTACTGTATATAGCTAAAGCAGAGTTTGCAGGGAAATTCATAGGTCTAAATGCTTTTTTCTACCTTCAGTTAAGAATGATTGACAAATTTAAAATTGTATATATCTAAGGTGTACAACATGGTGCTTTGATGTAAGTGTATCTTGTGTAATGTTTACCAAAATCAAGCTAATTAACATATCCATCACTTCACATAGTTATCATTGCATGTGTGTGTGTATCTGTGTGCCTGTGTATCTATGTGGTGAAAACAATTAAAATCTAACCTCTTAGCAAATTTTAAGTATACAAAGCATTATTATTATTAACTATAGTTACCATACTTATATTAGAAATCTAGAACTTACTCATCTTATAATTGAAAATTTGTAACTTATGACCAACATCTTCCCATTCCCCCTACCCCACAGGCTCTGGCAACCACTGTCCTACTGTTTCTCTAGCTTCCACTTTTTTTTTGACTCTGCATATAAATGAGATCATGCAATATTTATCTTTCTGTGTCTGTCTTATTTCACTTAGCATAATGTCCTCCAAGTTCATCTACATTGTCACAAATGGCAGGATTCCTTTCTTTTTTAAGGTTGAATAATATTCCATTATATATATATAATAACAATTCCTGTGGAGGGAAATATTGTTTCCATATCTTAGCTATTGTCCATAAAAAAGAATGAAATAATTCCATTTGTGGTAATATGGATGGACCTAGAGATTGTCATACTAAGTGAAATTAGTCAGAAAGAGACAGACGAATACTACATGATATAATTTACATATGGGATCTAAAAAAAAAAAAAAAGACAGAAATAAACTTATTTACAAAACAGAAACAGACTCACAGACATAGGTAACAAACGTATAGTTACCAGAGGGGAAAGGAAGGGTGGGATAAATTAGGAGTTTGTCATTAGCAGATACAAAATATTATATATAAAATAGATATACAATGAGATCCTACTGTATAGCACAGGGAACTATATTCAATATCTTGTAATAATTTATAAAGAATAAGAATTTTAAAAAGAATATACATATAAGTGTATATAACTGAATCACTATGCTGAACATCAGAGACTAACACAACATTGTAAATCAAACATATTTCAATTGTTTGGGGAGGCAGGGAAATATAGAATATTTTTTTCTTTCTTTTTTAAATTTTTTTAACAGTAGGATGGGTTTGAGATCATGTTACTATCAGTTTAATAAAAACAGTTATAGTAATGGGCTAATAGATTTACAAAAAAGGGTAACCACAAGCCAAAAACTTACAAGGGAGTCACAAAAATTAAATAAAATCCATGATAATACAAAGGAAAATTACCAAACCACAAAAGGAAGAAGAAAGGAACAAAGAAGATATACCAATTCAACTGCAAAGATAAGTTCAAAATGGCAATAAACACACATCTATCATTAATTACTGTCAATGTTAATGGACTAAATGCTCCAGTCAAAAGACACAGAGTGGCAGACTGGATAATAAAGCAAGAACCTTCACTATGCTGCATACAAGAGACCCACTTTAGGGAGAAGGACACATATAGATTGAGAGTGAAAGGATGGAAAAGGATATTCCATGCAAATGGAAAAGCCAAAAAAGCAGGTGTTGCAGTACTGATTTCAGACAAAATAGACTTTAAAACAAAGGCCATAAAGAAAGATAAAGAAGGACATTTTATAATGATTAAAGGAGTGATACATGATGAGGATATTACACTCGTTAATATATATGCACCCAATATAGGAGCACCTAAGTACATACAAGAATTACTAACAGAGATAAAGGGGGATATTGATGGGAATACAATCATAGTTGGAGATTTTAACACTGCATTAACATCACTAGACAGATCTTCTGGACAGAAAATAAACAAGGCAACAGAAAAATTAAATACTACAATAGAAAAACTAGATTTGGTGGATATTTTCAGAGCATTACACCCCCAAAAAATAGGATATACATTCTTTTCAAGTGCACATGGAACATTTTCCAGGATCGATCATGTACTTGGGCACAAAAGAAACCTCAACAATTTTAAGAAGATAGAAATTATCTCAAGCATCTTTACTGACCACAATGCCATGAAACTGGAAATCAACAACAGAGAAACAAAGGAGAAAAAAAGGAAAGCATGAAGATTAAACAATATGTTATTGAAAAAACAATGGGTCAATGAGGAAATCAAAGCTGAAATTAAAAAATACCTTGAGACAAATGATAATGAAAGCACAACCACTCAAAACCTATGGGACACAGCAAAGGCAGTGCTAAGAGGGAAGTTTATAGCGATACAGGCCTTCCTCAAAAAGAAGAACAATCTCAAATAAACAATTTAACCCATCACCTGAATGAATTAGAAAAAGAAGAACAAAAAGCCCCAAAAAGGCAGCAGAAGGAAGGAAATAATAAAGATCAGAGAGGAATTAAATACAATAGAGATTAACAAGACCATAGAAAAAATCAACCAAACCAAAAGCTGGTTTTTTGAAAAAGTAAATAAAATCGACAAACCTCTGGCCAAACTCACAAAGAAGAAAAAAGAGAGAGCACAAATTAGCAAAATAAGAAAGGAAAATGGAGAAATTACAACAAACAAAATAGAAAAAATTTTTTAAATCATATCTTGGTTATTGTGAATAGTACTGCAATGAATTTGATAGTGCAAATAATTTCTTTGAGATACTGAATTTATTTCCTTTGAGTATATACCCAGAAGTGAGATTGCTGAGTCATATGGTAGTTCTATTTTTAATTTCTTGAGAAATCTCCATACTGTTTTTCATAATGGCTATACCAATTTACATGCTCACCATCAGTATACAAGGGTTTCCTTTTCTCCACATTCTGGCCAATCCTTGTTATTTCTTGTCTTTTTTTATATTAGCCATCCTAATAGAAGTGAGGTGATACCTCATTGTGGTTTTGATTTGCATTTCCCTAATGATTAGTGATGTTGAGAATCCCTTCATATACCTGTTGGCGTTGTGTGGCTTCTTTGAAGAAATGTCTATTTAGGTCTTTCTTTCTTTCCTTCTTTCTTTCCTTCTTTCTTTCCTTCTTTCCTTCCTTCTTTCCTTCCTTCTTTCCTTCCTTCTTTCTTTCTTTCTTTCTTTCTTTCTTTCTTTCTTTCTTTCTTTCTTTCTTTCTTTCTTTCTTTCTTTCTTTCTTTTTCTTTCCTTTCTTCCTTCCTTCTTTTTGCAGTTGAGTTGTTTGAGTTCCTTATATATTTGCGATATTAATCCCTTATCAGAAATACAGTTTGCACATATTTTCTCTCAATTCATAGGTTGCCTTTCATTTTGCTGATTGTTTCTTTTGCTGGAGAGAAGTTTTTTAGTTTGATGTAGTCCTACTAGTTTATCTTTGCTTTTATTGCTTGTGCTTTTGGTGTCATATAACAAAAAAAAAATAAAATCATTGCCAAAGCAAGTGTCAAGGTATTTATTCCCTATGTTTTCTTCTAGGAGATCTATAGTTTCAGATCTTACATTTAAGTCTTTAACCCATATTGAGTTGATTTTTGTATATGGTGAAAGATAAGGGTTCAAGTTCATTCTTTTGCATGTGGATATCCAGTTTTCCCAACATCATTTATTAAAGAGACTATCCTATCCCCATTGTGTACTCTTGGCACCTTTGTCAAAGATTAGTTAAGCATATATGTGTGGATTTATTTCTGATCTCTATTTCTTACATTAGAAAAGAAGAAAGGAGGATGAAAATAAATATCAATAAATGATGATGTAGAATGAAGATGTTCATCACTTCATAGGTACATCCAAATGCCATTTCCTTTGTCCCTGATTAATCTTGTGCCTCTGAAGTGCATGAGCCTTAATAAGATCTCTAATATACTAGTCACTTCTTGCTCATCAGCTCATTTCAACATGACTTCATAGATATACAATGTAATATTTTGTAGAATGGCTAGATGCTCTAGCCTTGGTGCAGGATTATAAATGTATATTGTCTGCCCCAAGATAATGAAAACTGTTCCTGATCCTCTCTTCTGATAGGGACAGAAAAGAATATGTTAGCCAGATAACTGGTCATGTATTGTGTGCCTGAGACAGTATTAATCTGCTGTAGTGAAGATACTATATGCGCCACAGCAGCTGCAAATGGAGCTACTACTTGGCTGAGTTTGTAGTAGTCCAAACAGAGTCATCCTCCATGTGTTTTTGTAGAAGCTAGACTGGTAAATTAAATGGACTCCATTTGATACTTAGTCCCTATACACTGCCTCACTTAAAAGTGCTCCATGTAGATGCTTCAATTCTCTAGATATAAATATCCACTCAGACCTTGTTTCTAACAGTCCTTGAAATATCTAGATATTCCTCTTTTCCCAATGTACCTGAGTATATAGTCATAGGTCTCTTTAGAGAAGAATTGGGGAAAAAAATATGACACACTTTCTGTAGTGTTTCAGAGTCTTTCTCCTAGAAACTAATCTTCTTGGGTCGATGGGTTCTGGGTCTGTAAACTGGCTCAGATCCAGAAATTTGGCAAAAGATAGTGACTTTTTATTGATGTGGCTTCCTGATCATCTATTTTTGGTTTCTTCTAATTGTATGGATTTAGCAGTGCCCTTGTGATGGCTTACGATTTTTCCTTCCCCCTAGTAATACTGTGTTATATTAATTATATCTATAGATTTCCAGAGGTCAGATTTCTACTCTGACCTTGATGCTCATTGTGATAATTTCATCTACCTTGCTTCTGACAGTTAAATGCCACCACTTGGCCTCTATTATTTAAGAACCCTAACACCCCAGAGCCTAGTTCCATAACAGTATAATCTACTGTATCTCTGAACTATTCAAGAAGGCCACAACCAAGTTTCCCATTGGTGCTGATGACCCTCTTTCATCAGTGCGAATCTTTGTTTTGGTCTATGGAATGTTGTTCTCAAAGCTTTTTTAAGGAAAATAATTATGTGACAAGTTTTTCAGCCTTTGTAGTATGCATACTCTAACATGCTTACTTCTCTGAGACTTTTGATTCCTTCTTTCACCATCTGCCACAATGGTTCAGATCTTTTTACTTCACATTGTTTTATTCAAACTACTAAGAACTAACTGAACAGCATTTTAGCACTGTTTTGGGGGTCTTTGCCAAGATATCAAATCCTATATCATGGGAGTACTCCCATATTTTCAAAATCTCCCTTATCCAACTTTATGTTCCATCCTATACCTTATCCATCACTATCAGGCACATATATACCTTTCTAGCTTCTATCAATACATGTTGGCTAGATACTATAACTGCCTTGTGGTATAATTCTTTCTCTATCCTAGCAGGCTTTACAACTCTGTGGCTGGGTTATGTTGTGACTTAATGCTAGCTATTGATCTGATGGTAAGGAGAGGAGGTGAGGACAGATTCTAGGAATGGAGAGAGTGGGCACAGTTTGACTTTCCATGCTTATTTGCAAACATCAACCTTTAACATGAGGAATTGGGTCACTTCTGCAGACTCAGAATATTCAGGAGAATCTTTAAATTCAACATCTTTGTGTATATTGACCCTGATATACCCATTCCTCCTCTTGGGGTTTCACTCCTGAATCAGGGCTTGAACCTTGGCCGAAGACTTACCAGGGCTGAGAATTCAACATTCTCTGGTCTGCTACTTTTATAATTAAGTGCTGGGCCTGATCTTAATTTTTTGTCAGTCCTCAGGCTGAATGAGACAAGAGTCTCTAAATGCTGCTAAGGAGGATCTCTGACTTGCCCGTTTAGCCTTTAATTAGTACTTAGTCATTTTCAGCTTTTTAAAATCTTTCTCCAAAACATCAATAATCCCAATAATAGTAATCCAATTTCTTAGCTTTCATATTTACAATTTCCACCATATCTCTCAAACATTGGAGACATTGTACCTAGTAGTATGTGCCTTGCATTGATATCCTATCCCAGCTTACCGCCACTAAAAGCTTGAACAAACACATGTCAGGGGCTATCAGTGTTCCACCTAATGTCAGTAATGGGTTCTTTATCAGATGGTCAGCAAGCATCCAGCTGAAACCCCCATTTTGGTGCTACTTCCCAGGACCATACCTGGAACTAACTCCCACAGGATGGGTTTCCCAGAGTACAGATTCTGAAGAGGTGATTTGCATGTAGAGGGTTTACTTGGGATTACTCTTAGCAGCACTTGTGAGTGAGTGAGGGAAACAGGATCAAGGAAAGAAAAGCGGAACTCCAACATAGTCACAATGAAGGACCCAGCCAATCCTGCGGGGAGCTCTAGAGCTTGGGTGGACATGGACAGCTGGCACATACTGAGGCAAGGGGGCTGGGCTGCTATACTCTTACTCCAACCAGTTAGTGGATACAGACCGTCCCTGAAGAGAAAGTCATAATATCAGAACAGGTAGCTCCATTTGTCTGAAGGCAACTTTTGAGTTAGAATTCAGCTATGAGTTGTCAACATGCAAGATGACTGGCAGCTGGAGTAATTATTGCCTTGATCCTGAGAGGGGTAATGGGATATATGGCGGCATACATAGCATCCACCATAGTATACATATATTGATATAACAACCTGCTTTATTCCTTCTTAAACACCCTTCCCACCACCTTTCACTCATGTCCATCCCTCTAGCATCATATCCTGTTTTAATTCCTTGTTTATGAGCTAGTTCCGACTACTTCCACATCAAATCTCAGATATTATTGATTAATTAGAAGCTATGGAGAAGGTGTCTACCTCATTATTCTCAGAAACCTTAGTAGCATAGACAAGAATACCTCAAGTTTACCTAAGTTACCCAAGATGGGTGCCTAGCAAGGCCTTACCCGCTAGAAGTGCTCCATATGACTTTGGAGTGATTCTAGCAGTCCATGTCCAAAGAAGCAGTATGTTTCTATTGTAGAGTTTTGAAACTTGTCTGGATCAAACAAGGTCCTTACCCACAGTAGCCTAAAGCATAGTAGTGAAGAAGAGTTTAAACTATGGTCACTGAGGAAAGTTGGAGGTCAAAGCCAGAGAAGCGGCACCAGTCATTGAGTCTGAGGGGTAAGGCAAGGTCTTAAACATAAAAAAAAAAAATACAAGACAGTGTTTTCTTATGGTAGCTTGTCTAAGTGACAAGCCTGCCCACCTTTTGGAACTTCTTTTCATTAAATTAAATGTGTCTCTTTCATTTGGAATTTCTACAGAGAACAGCATGAGGAAGCTATAGTCAAAAGGATAGAGCAAGTAACCAGGAATCCAGAGGAAAATGTCCAGAGAAACTCAACTCTGTCACTTATTAATTATATAACATATGGTAAATCACTTAACCTGAGACTCACATTTTTCTCATATCCACGATGGAACTATGCATACAGGACTCGTTTCCCAGAATTGTTGCTGGGATTCAGTGAATTAGCAAATACGAAACTGGCTTCACATTAGTGTCTGCTTTCACACAGATCTATAAGAAGATACTCCTCAGTACATCACAGCACCATAGGCCATCCATAAAAGGGACAACTTTTCAGTTTGTGTTCACAAAAATTTCTTCCTGATTGATGCATCTATATCTTTTGTAGTAGTTTGCTCTCATGGTTCTTCTATTAACCAACTGTTGAGATGGTCTCATGAGGTCTTTTTGCTGATCCTCTGCCTGCATTTCTTGCTTTGGCTAAAGAACTTAGGGGTCTCAGTCTGCAATCTTTTCTTTTTGCCCTCTCTCCTTCTCTTCTCTTCTCTTCTCTTCTCTACTCTTCTCTTCTCTTCTCTTCCCTTCTCTTTCTTCTATCCTCTCCACTCCTCTCCTCTCCTGTTCTCTTCTATTCTCTTCTCTCTCTGTGTCTCCCTGTCTCTAGCTTTTGTCTCTCACATGCTTAGAGTTCAACTGCCTTCCCTCCAAGCACAGCCAGAGTTACTGCAGTTTTCCTCTTACTCAAAAACAAGATCTTCTATCTTAAGGGTTTTACTGAGTATCATGCTGGAAAACAGAAGACAACAAATATAATACACTTAGAAGTTTATCAGTGGTTACAGAACACAGAGTTTTCACCATCTCCATTCTCTATTATTCCAGACTCCCTTCTGAGTTGGGTCTTTGTCCCTAGTAGGTAGAGCTTCCCTTTTTCCTCCCACCCCCTATTGCTTGATTGCCACCTGAGGGTATATCCTATGTCTTTTGAAAGATCCTCTTCTTATTTGAAAATGGAACCCATGCAATGCAATGCCCTAAGCATTGTCCTCTCCAGTGGCCAATAGTTGTCTCTGAGGCAATCAGGCAGGATGACCCCTGGCTCACTAAGCCTCTGGATATTTTATTGCTGACACTGATCCTCACAGTCTGTGGCTCCTCTCCTGCTTGGTTTTTCCAGTTGATAACAAAACTTAACCTGCTTTCCAGCTCTCAATCTTACTGCTTTATGTATGTATTCTGACTAGTGTTCTTCAATTTAGAGGAGGCTTGGCCATTTCAAAAACCAAGGCATACTCTTTGGCCTTTTCTATGCCTGCAACTATTCTAGCACCAAAGTACAGTAATATATGCTCTTTCTTGGAAGAGGAGTGGAATTGGTCACAGACACAATTCTATACATTCCCCTGACACAGCCATGTACATGACCCAAGCTGGCCTCACTGCAACCATCTCCATGGAAACTAGAAAAAGTATGCATTTTGAGCAGTCTGAGGTCAAGTCCCTGTGACACATATTTTCCACACTAAATGATTCAGGTAAAAGTGACTCAAGTAACAGTGATGCAGGCTATGTCCTAGATGGACCCGCTTCTCCCCAGCCAACCATCAAAGGTCATGCTGAGGTTTCTCAATTTGCCATACTGCTACCAACTGACAGAGTGTTATCACAAACATTCTTAGCCTCACTACCAAGCTAGCTAACTTCTCAAAGAGAAACAAGTTCTGAGAATTGATGGCCCTCTTTCTCCATCACCCAAGCATGAAATGCCCTGACCCATGGGGCCATCTATCCATTTATAATTGAAACAACTTTGTGCCAAAAGAATATGCAGAATGGTGCACTGCTCTGTTGTTCTTGCCTCTCTCCTACATAAATATCCTTGGAACCAAGCTACCCAATGCTGTAGAAAAAGCCACTTTCAAGGTGACATTAGTAAGATGATGACATAGGTTTTTCATTATTTCAACCCCCCATAAAAAAAAAAACAGCTAGAAACTATCCATAAGTTTGGATAGTTTCTAGCTGTTTTTTTCTATAGAAAAGACCCCATTGTGAAAATCCCAGAATCCAGGGAGTGAGGCTGAAGTACCTCCCTGGACCACAGAGACTGAGAAGTATCACTCTGGAAAGGTAGGGAGAGTAGCTTCACTTTGACCACATCGCCCTTCCCCTAGACCCACACAATGCTTCATTGAAAGGGCCCCCGTGGACCTATGGTTTCTCCAGCGAGAAAAGGGAGCCCAAGGTGGACATCTAGTGTTGCAGGACAGCTACAGGAAGCCCAACTCAAGTCTTGCTTATGGGGATCACTGGGAGAATCTATGGGGCTCAACCATTATGGATCAGATAGAGAATGAAAAAGGAAACAGGGCTTACAGCAACAAGCATTCAGCTCATACAACTCAATAGCAAACAAAACAAAACAAAAACAAAAACAAATATTGCAATTTAAACATGGACAGAAGACCTGAATAGATATCTTTCCTAAGAAGATATGCAAATGTCCAACAGGTACATGAAACTGTGTTCAACATTACTATCACTAGGGTAATTCAAATCAAATCTACAAGTATCACTTCACATGTGTTAGGATGGCTATTATCAAAAAGACAAGAGATAAATGCTGGCGAGGATGTGAAGAAAAGGGAACCCTTGTACACTGTTGGTGGGAATTTAAATTGGTACAGTCACTATGGAAAACAGTATGGAGGTGCCTCAATAAATAAAAAACAGAACTACCATATGATCCAGCAGTCCCACTTCTAGGTATTTATCCAAAGGAAATTAAATCACTATCTTAAAGAGATATCTGTACTCCCATGTTCACTGCAGCATTATTTACAATAACCAAGGCATGGAAGGTGTTCATTGACAGATGAATGGATAAAGACATTGTGACATATACATATAATGAAATATTCAGACATAATAAAGAAGTAATTGTGCAATTTGTTACTTGAGAACATTATGCTAAGTGAAATAAGTCAGGCAGAGAAAAACAAACACTGTATGATCCCACTTATATATGGAATCTTATAAAATTGGACTTACAGAAACAAAGAGTAGATTGTTGGTTGCCAGGGGGAAGGGGATAGGTAAAGATGGTCAAAGGGTATAAATTTCCAGTTATAAGATAAATAAGTTTGGGGATGTAATGTACAGCATGGTGACTCTAGTTAAAAGTACTGCAGTGTATGCTTGAAAGTTGCTAAGACAGTAGATCTTAAAAGTTCTCACCACAAAAATAAATAACTAAGTGACATGATGGATGTGTTAAGTAATCTTTAAAGTAATAATCATTTTGCAATATACGCATAGGTCAAATCATCACCTTGTACATTTTAAACTTACACAATGTTATGTGTTACTTATATCTCAATAAATCTGGTGGGGTCAGGGGAGAACTAGCCACTGTCTTTAGAGACTAAATTTCAAAATACTCAAAGAGATTCTGGGTGGCCTGCATGTAATGCAGTATGTTCAAGTTATGGAAAGCATGATCTACAAACCTAAAGGGCAAAGAAATCCTGGGAGAACTAAAGACCTAATTTTTCCAATTATGACCCCCAAAGGCCCTTAGGTGATAGTTTTCCTGTACTCTATTTTCATTCAATCTAGAACTATGTTCCACCTTGTCATGGTGGATAAACTACTCAAGGCGCTTGACCTTGGATGCGTTATTGTATCAGTCAGAATCCTTGAGAGAAATAAATATCATACTCACACTGGGTAATTTGAGAGAAGTTTAACAAAGTGACCATTAATTTTAAAATGTGGGCAAGATTTAGAGAAATTTACCAGGTTTAGTGCAATATTCCATTACTGACAAGATGGAAGAGACATCACCATGCCTAGACCTGAAGGTGTAAGGGGGAGGTAACTGGAACCCAGAGAGGGTAGCTATGTATTCAAGTAACTTGATAGAAGCTGTGGACATCAGTGAGCAAACTAAAGTCAACAATGATGACTCCTCAGGGAAAGAACCAGGGGAATAAACACTCTGTCCTCAATTTCTCCCCATGTTTCAGTATCCTGCCTATGTTTCCCATTGGCTAGGCCCAAGCAGGGTCCAAAAGATAAGGAATCCCTTTGTTGTAGACAATAGAGGTCATCCTTCCTGGGTCTAGAGCAGGGAGGAAAAGGATGGAAAATCAATTGGAAAGAAAAATTTAAAATATGCAACATATATATACTCCCTAGATGTGGATTAAGTCTCTGGCCCCCCTGCCTCTCTGATGCTAGCATTTCACAGTCAGCTGTTAAAAGCTCAGTTTTTTATCTTGTTTCTCCCCACATTGTCTATGGTGAATTCCTCTTCTTACAGTCTCACCAGAAATGACAGTAGCAATGTGTCTTCCTTCTATAAAGGAATTTTCACTTTCTGGAGTTCAAATCATTTGGTTATTTTGTCTTCAGCTCACTGTGTTTTTTTAACTATGACTGTATACATTATTTAGTTTATTTTGGTTTGATAGTAAGAGTGAGTTTCACGAGACTTTCTACATCTGAACTGGTAGCAAAAAGTTGGATTGGGGATACATTTTGAAGATAGAGCTAACAGGGTTTGCTGAAAGATAGAGCTGTAGTATGAAAGGAAGAGAAGAGTCAAAGATGGTTATTTAGGTATTGAGCAATTAGAAGAATTGAGTTGCTATTTACCTGTAATGAGACAGACTGTGGGAGCATCAGGTTGGGGCTGGGGTAGGGGAGAGGAGTGTGGAGTGGAAAGGAACAAAAATAAAACTCCTCATCTTCAGAAATCTTACATTTATTTGTGCTTAGATAGCATTATCTTATATTAAGTACTTACCATGCACCAGACACTGTTAGGTTCTATAGTTGGATTGATTTCTTTAATCCTCACAAAGACTATATGAGGTAAGTGCTATAATCATTACCAATTTTGCAAAAAAAGTTAGAATATTAGAGAGCTGTTGTGACACACACAAATAAATTAGTAGCTGAATGAGGTTTTGAACCAAGATTTTCTGTCTCCAATACTCATGCTTACATAGAAAGGTTTAATCTTCTCTACCACACGTGACACAGGAGCCTGTAAGTGAGGCTGGCTTTCTCCTAATTCACCAATGCTGTTCCTTTACTATTGTGTAAAAGTTTCCAGCCTAGGAGAATTGTAACATCACTTTACACCTTTCACAGTTTTGTTCAATGTTATTTACTGATCACATTCATCAATAAACTTGGCATCTGGGCTTCTCTCTGTTCTAAGTTCTGCTCCTGTCCAAGCCATCATCCTAAGCTCTCCATCCCTTGATATTAACTGTAGGACTTATCTGCAGTTGAACACCACTTTAGTTACCAAATTCATGGTAATGTCTTAGAACTTGTCATCACCCATTCATGTCCCAGCACACTGCTCTTTCACCACCTTAGACCTCTGCAGTCCCCCAACCATCCTCCATTTTTCCCCCATTTGCCAGCCCCGTCCTTCCTTCCTCATTCTGAAGTCTGCCACTGTTCACCTGCACCGTACTCACCAATATCTACAACTGATGTTTTTGCTCCTCTGGGTTAAAGTACACCTCCCTTTCAAATTCAAATATCAGTATCAGTCTCATATCTATTTCTCTTTTCCAGTGTCTGAGTTTCTGGACACTGCTGGAGAAAAAGCCTGAAGGTATCATTCTAAATTCAGGGTCCCCAAACTCAGCTGAGCTTCAGTGATCCTCTTTCTTGTTTCAAATAATTGCACCATTTTAGTAACTAATATTCCAAATATTTGTGACTCCCCTCAAGCCTTCCAACCCAATTTGTACCTCCTATATTCTCACCTTATAAATTTGAATATTATATTAAAATTAATAGGTGAAAACTTCAATTTCCCTCCATATGCCAACTATAAACTACACACCTGCAGCACCAGGTCTACGTGGTTGTATATTCTTTCACACTAATATATCTACTTGTCTTCCTGGTCACATCACCTCCCTTCTCTTCTAGGATTTCTATTCACTAATGACTTGCTTTTATTTCCTGTAATCTCAACGTCTCACTCTCTGCTGGCTTCTTAAATAAGAAGTCTACACTTGCTCAAATTGCTCAACTCCCACTTACTCCAAATCTACAACTTAAACACCCATATTCCCAAGATAATTGCTCTAGAAAATTTCATAAATATCTCCCATTTGCCGCTGTGATTGAGTATGCCTCAGTCTAACCTTACTTGACCTTTCACAATCTTAGATGGTGTTGAATATGACTTTCTAGAAGTTTTCTCTTCCCTGGGCTCCATGACACCACTATCTCATGGTTTTTCTGTTATCTCCTTATCTGCTGCTCTTCCTTATCTTTCACAGAGTCTCTTTCTCTCCCATTACTTAAATGTTGTTATTTTTCAGAGACCTGCCCTTTCCAGAACTTCTTATCTTTTCAGACCATACCAGTTATTCTTAACTGACTACACCTGAAAATCACCTGTGTAACATATTTACAAAGTTTAATCAGACTCTATACCTGGAAATTGGAGCCAATAAACATTTTCCTTCTTTCCTTCCTTTCTTCCTTCCTTCCTTTCTCCTTATTTTATTCCTTCCATCATTCCTCCCTGTCTTGCTCATTTTCCTTAACTCTTTCTTATCATTTCTCCTTCCTTCTCTTCCACTTAAACTGATAACTAAACATTCATTGAACACTTTATATATTTCAGATATTGCATTTTTCACAGTGGGAATACAGCAAAGATTGTAGATGCATGTACATTTCTTAAGAGGACATTGTAAAAATCATATAAAATTGAATGTGAAATCCCCACTTTGTACCCCAGTAAGTCTTGCTCACTCTAATCATGAGCATAAATTGGAACCCAGATTAAGATGGTGATGCTGGTGCTTGAGTTGCTATCCCCCTTGTGTGTTTTTCAGATTGTGGAAATGTTGAATTATGTGAATCACACAGTCAAGTTGTAACTGAGCAGGACCCTATGGGGCCTTCCTGGAACAGACCCCTCACTATGTCCTCTCCCTGCATCTTTTGTATAGAAAAACTTTTGCCTCCTAGGCCTTCCCCAAGTTCCAAAGAATAAATTTAATTAGAGAAATGAGAAAGTACAGAAAGAAACTAAAACAGTCATACAAGACAAAATAATAATAGTTTTGCCATTAAACAAAGTCAAAGACCTTTAGTTCCTCCTCCAAGTCTATAGATAATATTCTGAGCCATATCCTTTGAGCTGTTTTGTAGATGCTGAAACCCCTACCAGGTGGAAGAAGTCAACTGCATGATGCCCACAAGCATGTAGAGCCCAGATCAGTTGGAACCAGAAGATTGATGATATTGACTCCCAGTTACCTCACCACCAACCAGTCAGAAGAATGTCCACAAGCAGATCACACACCACACAACTCCCTCCCTCACCCTTTCTTTAACAACCTTTCCCTGAAAGTGATCAGGGAGTTTGGACCTTTTGAACACTAGCTACGTGAACTCCTTGTTTAGCATCCTGAAATAAACACTGCACTTTCCTTCACCAGAACCCAGTGTCAGTAGATTGGCTTTACTGTAGAGGGCAAGCAGACTCAAGTTTGGTTCATACAAACTCTACATACTTTATTAGGAAGCAGATAATGTGAGTATGTAGCTGAAGGCTTTACCACAACTCTGAGTTTCCCATAACAAACTTTGTAATGGAAGCAAGAAAGTTTATTCCCATGCACTGGAGAGGAGAAACAAAATTTGCATGAACACCTCACACCCCATAGGATAACCACAATCAAAAAAATGTAAAATAACAAGTGCTGGTGAAAATGTGGAGAAATTGGAACCATTCCTTACTCACTGTTGGTGAGAATGTAAAATGTTAAAGCCAGTATGAAAAACAGCATGGTGATTCTTTGAAAAATTAAAAACAGAACTACCAAATGATTGATCCAGCAATCCCATTTCTAAGTATGTATCCAAAAGAATTGAAAGAAAAGTCTTGAAGAAATATTTGGACAGCCATGTTCATAGACACATTATTCACAATAGCCAGAGGTAAAAACAACCCAAATGTTCATCAATGGATAAACGGATAAATAAAATGCAGTATATACATATAATGGAATATTACCCACCTTCAAAAAAAAAAGAAAAAGAAAATGCTACAGCATGGGTGAGCCTTGAGTACGTTATGCTAAGTTAAATAATCCAGTCACAGAAAAATAAATACTGTTCGATTCCACTTATATGAGTATCTAGAGTTGCCAAATCCACAGAAACAGAAAGTAGAAGTGTGATTACCAGGGCCTAGGGTGAGGGGGAAATAGAGAGTCAATACAACATTGGGGGTGGGAGAGGAAACCCCAAAGTGACTGAAGTTACAGTTCTGCCTCTCTGTCAAAATTGGGGCTCAAAGTAGAAATAAGTTTAATTATTTACTTTTAAAATAGTTACATTTCTGGTAGGCTGTGGATTGAGATTCATCCTGAGATGGAAAGTTGCGGTATGACACAAATCAGACCTCAGAAGAATGCTCATGGGAATCATCATCACTATTCATATCAGTTTCAGTTCTTTTGCCACTGGGTCTTGAAGGTGGCAAGAAACAGACACTCTGCAATAAATATTCCAGTTTATTGTCTCTGATTATTCCAATGAAATATAAAAGTGTGAGAAATGAGTGAGCTCCTGGAGAAGTGATAAATTTAGGAGTTATATGTAAAGAAATGAGGAGCTGGAAGTGGAATGTGATAGCTTTTGTAACACAACAAATTTACAATGGACCTAGGACTGACCCTAGAGTTTCCAACAGGGCCAGGTGTAGTAGATGTGACAGAATAGTCAGCTTGAATCTCTTACTTGATGGTTTACACTGGTTAGCAGTGCTTGTAGATAGAAGCCACAGAACAATCCTCAGTCCAACTCAAGGTCATCCTGTAGATCACGTATAGTCCCACCCGATATAGACCAGTACCTGATGTCAAAGTTGTGCTGGCTGGTATAGAAAGTGCAAGCATGAGACTTATAATGGCTTTCAAAGAGATGATCCTATGTGGAAAAATGCATGAAAATATATATGCTTTTCAAGCACTATATTTAATTCACATTGGGCATTCGTTTGAAGGTTTGAGGTCATGGATATTTAGGTAAAAATGTATAAGGCTTAAAAGTGAACCATTCAAGCCAGGGTATTTTCATGTGACTCAACCTAATGCAAACCCTGGTCCAGAAAGTAATACCCATCTAATAGTGGGTCAGTGGGTCCACACATCCACACTGGCTCTGTCTCTGAATGTATAATTGGAATGCACATTCTTAGATGCTGCAAAATCTCTTCCATTGCTTCTCTGACCTCTGGATTAAGAAGCACAATAATAGGAAGAGTCAAGTGAAAGCCCCCAAACCTTCTCCTTCCAGAAATCCAAATCAGAAGAAACATCACATTGTTACAGTTACTGCAGAACAGTGTCACAACAAAGATTTATAACATTGGCTAGATGGGAAAAAAAAAAAAAGATGGACTAGATGGATCCTATTACATTTCCCTCAGATGGACCTCTGCAAAATCAGGTGATTCATGCCTGGTGACAGTGAACTATTGTAAATTTAACAAAATGGAAGCCCTGCTATGCTGGATGTATTATTTATGAAAGCAGATTAACATAATCTCAGGCACTTAGTATAAAGCTATTGATTTGGCAGAATACTTTCTTTGTTACCCATATCAGCAGGGAGGATTGAAAGCAACTCACTTTTGCATGTCAAAAATAGCAGAGTACATACATTTTCTTGCCTAAGTGTTATGTTAACTCTCTTGCTCTTTGACAAAATGTCATGCATAGGGACTTTGCATATCTTGAAATTTCTCAGAATAACATTATGGCCCACTTTATTTTAATTAGACCTGTTGAGCTGGAAATGACAAATACCCTGAAAAAGATACTTAAATATCAAAAGATTGGAAATAAGCTTGTAAAGACTTATGGACCTACTGTATTGTTGACATTTTTAAGAGTTCACATGCATGCCGAAAGATTGGCAAAGAAACCGCATAAAGTTTTGGGGCCTGCCATATTGGTAAAGTTTTAGTAGGGGCAAGGGGTGCCTTGGAAGATGCTGCAAAAGTTTTTTAAAGTAAAGGGAAAGTTGTTGCTTTGTAACTTGTAACTCTTACCACCAAGAGAGAGGAACAGCATTTATTTGGCCCTAATACAAGAATCATAAAACAGACATCTAGAACTCTAGAGAAAGAACATGCCGTCCATGGCAGAGAAATACTCTCTGTTTGCAAAATTTCTTCTGCTATGTTACTGTGTCCTGATTGGGCATCTGACCTTAGGATACCACGAGAACTTGCAAAGAGAGACGCCCATCATGATAACATCATGGTATTAGAGCCAGCATGTCATAAGTTTGGATAGTTATAACAGCTATCCATTTAACTCCCTGTACAATGAAGTAATACATTTGGAACTAGGTTCAAGCGGGTCCAGAAGGTATGAATCAACTATATGAATAGGTGACCCAGATGCTCATATCACCTAACTTTATTGCATTAACTCCTATTCTTCAACTGATACCAGTGGTCTCGTGAAGTTCTCTGCAGCCAATTGACAGAGGAGGAACTCACAAGGGCCTAATGTACAGATAGGTCAGCACAGTATGTTGACACTAGCCAGAAATTGATAGGTGCTGCCACATTACAATCCCAGTCAGTGACCAAAACTGGAAGACTGAGTATAAGGAAGAGGTATATGGATGAATCTATGGGAATGGACACAAAATGTACAGATATTTCTGTCTCAACTTAATACCCACCAGATAACATACAATACAGAGAAATTTCTTAACTATCACGTGGACTGGAGATTTATTAAGTAGATCTCAGCGTGTGTTTCTCCTCCGCTACCCCAGTACTTGCATAATGTGCTCATGGAAAAACGGATGCCAGCTATGTATGCATGAGCCCAAAACCCCATGGGCTCCCTTTCAAAAGGGTTAATTCTTCTGCAACTGTTGACTATTCCAAACTTCCAGTAGTAGACATCAACAGTAAGTCCCCAATATGGCACCATTCTTCATTTAGGTCAACCAGACAACTGGTAGAAGGTTAATTCTTCTGCAACTATTGACTGTTCCTTCCAGAGAGCAGCAGTTCATCTCTATCTGAAGATATACATACTGAAGATAGGTAGTTTGCCTTCTTTGTCTGCAGAACATCCATCATCCCCACCATGCAAGGCCTGAGAAAATTCCTGGTCCATTGGCATTGAATTGTGCAAAAAATGCCCAATACCAAAGAGCCCATTTTACAACAAAGGAAGTGCAAAATCAGCTTATCAACATGAGAATCCCTGGAGTTATCATGTACCTCATCACCCAGAATCAGCAAACTTAAAACAATGGTAGATAGATCTATTGAAACGTGAGCTTAGGTACCAGCTCAATCACAACATCTTTAGATGTAGTATAATCACTGGAACCATAGCCAATATGTGATTTTATTGAATAGTTAGAAAACTTAGGTCCAGGAACCAAAGGGTAGCAGGAGGAGTGGTTCCAATGGCCATCACTCCAGTGACCCACTTGTGGACTCTATGCTTCCTCATTCCTGCAAACTTAAGCTATGCTGGATTTGAGATACTGGTCCCAAGGTTGGGGGCCACTTCCACTTGATGACACACACAGTAAATGCTTCAATGAGCCAGAAACTGCAACTCCTATCTCGCAATTTTGGGCTCCTAATGCCAATGGAACAACAGAGAAAGAAAGAAATTTTTGTACTTACTGACATAATCACCCTAATTTCTATGAAGCTGTACCTGACACCACTGCTAGAGAGAATTATTTAAAAAACACATACAACTAAAAGTTATATAGTCTCTACTCTGTAGTGCCCTGGGTGCTTTTCATGTGATATACTTGCTTAGTTCTCACAATGATCCCATAAATTAGGTACCATGATTACCACCCCCCTTTCACAGATAAGGAAACTGAGACACAGAGAACTTAGGCCACACATGTAGTCCAGTATTTAAGTGAGTATCTATGTTCTTAAAAATCAAACTTCCTACTGTGCCAACACACAAGTCTGCCTGGCCAGGCATGCTGTATTCTCTATGTCCTATCACAGCACTGACAATGCTTGATTGCCTACTTTGTTCATGAGTGCCCCCCAAATAGACTGTTTGTTGCTAGAGTTTAAGATGTTGAAATCATTGCTGTGTGCCTAGCAGAAAGCACAAAGTAGGTACCCCATAGATATTTGATGAGCTAATTAATTGATCTGGTACAGTTTTTGAGAATGGCAGATCTTAGGCCTAAGTTTGCCATTTTACAAAACATTTTCCCATGAATCGTCTTATTTGGTCCTTCCAATATGTCTATAAAATATTTATTCTTAGCATGGTTAAACATTTAATAAGTGGAACAGGCAAGGCTTGAACGCAAATATTTTTATACAAAACCCACTGCTTTTCCTGAGTACATATATATTGGCTCATCTGTGGTCTCTGTGTGACATAAGATGAAATATTAGGAACAGTTTTCAATTTTCTCATTCTTCTGTCCCAGAGGCTGGGTAAAACAGCTACATTTATGGAATTCTTTAGAGAGATTGCCAGGCTGGGGCAGAATTTTATAGACCAAAAGTTGTAGTTTATCAGAGTAGATTCGTTCTAACAGAAAGTAAGATTAAACAAGCCATCTAATTTAAAGAAAAGTTACAGTCTGCTCTGTCAATGAAATGGATCACCAGCATGTTAAAGAGAGTAGTACCAAGCATTGCATAAGTCCTTACCTTTGATGTTAAAGGATCCTTCCCCTCCCTTAGTAACCATGTATCATAATCTTTTGAAATTGCCCTTGGTAATCCTCTTAATAGGATTTACTAATATTTAAATCTGTTAAATATGT
Organism: Camelus ferus; assembly: GCF_009834535.1. Lineage (NCBI taxonomy): Eukaryota > Metazoa > Chordata > Mammalia > Artiodactyla > Camelidae > Camelus > Camelus ferus. The sequence goes on along the minus strand of NC_045732.1, from coordinate 90,920,381 downwards.
GCCCTCTAGTTAAATCTTTGAAGCTCACTGAAAATGTTATTAATGTATTTTGCTACTCAGACTACTTAATAGAATGGTACAAAATTAAAATCATTGTCATATCTTGAAAATAATTACAACCTTTCATATAAACAAATGATCATGCAAACAATGACTAAATGTCTAATACATACTAAGCATTGTGCCTAGCACAAAATGAGCCTCATGAGTGTGAGGTTGCTGCTGTTTTAACTCACCATTGTCTATAAATAATTTTAGCACAGGGTTTGGCAAGTAGTAGGTCCTCAAAAATATTGACATAATATAAAAATAAAACATGACAAATGCGTCTTCTGCTCTTGAAAATATTGCAATACACAATATTTGAACCTCACAAGAATCTATCTTGAACTCATGGACAAGCTCATGTTCCACAATTGTACATGAACATTTGTGGGGCCACTAGGCAAACCCAGGAGAGTCAGTTAGGTTAAGATGTGATATGAAGAGCACTATGATATGTGGCTTTGTAGGGAGAAGACAAGATTTATGGAGACAAAAAATGACTTAGGTATGCTCAGCAGTCTCACAATGCTCACTGTAGGAGGTTCCATTTCTCTAATTTATCCCTTCAGAGAAAAGAATGAGGTTGCAGAATGTGGAGGTTGCTCATTTGTAAAGAGTTCAGAGCTAACATACTGTAGCTTGAGTCATACTATGAACTCTTTGACCCAGAGGAAGATCTTCACCGAAAGCCATGACATAGTAGGTGCTTCATATATATGGTGGAATGAATGAAATTGAGTCAAATGAAATGGCTGCTCTCAGCTTCAGGAGACAGAGGGGAGACTTCCAGCCAAGTTTCATGTTGGCATCTTGTAGTCATCATTGTACAAAACAACCAAGCCCAAAAACAAAACTGAGGAAGAGCAACTAATTTTACAAGTGGGTGAGAGGAGAAAAGAAGCTTAGTGGTAGGTGGGCAGGGATGGGGGAGGAGTGGGCAGCAAATTTTCTCTAAGGGAGGACTGGCTGTCACCTTGGTGGCTCCATCCAGGACTTGGTGAGTACACTGACCCACAAGCAGGGGCCTCAGCAGTCTATTCTTTGCTTACAAAGGCACATCTGGACTGGAGCTGGACTGAGAAAGTGATTTAATTTGAGATGATTAGGCCATCCCAGAGCTCAGAGAACAGGATTCTGGTAAGTCCCTGCCATATCTTTCAATGGCAATGCTAAACAATTGGGGTGGAAGTGAGGAATTGAGCTTCCATACCACAACTGTGTGCAAACAAAAGGAGAACGCTGATCTGAAAATGTCAAGATTAAGAGAACATATGTTCTTGGTCTTGAAACAGGAGGGATATGTTGTACAAGGACTTGTTCCATCAAACCTTAGAATGTTGGATTTGCCCTATATACTCATATGCCTCAAAAGACAAGGAGACACCTAAAAGAATTAGAAAAAAAAGAACAAACAAAACCTAAAGTCAGCAGAAGGAAAGAAATAATAAAGATCAGAGAGGAAATAAATAAAATAGAAATTAAAAAATAATAGAAACAATCAATAAAACCAAAAGCTGGTTCTTTGAAAGAGTAAATAAAATCGACAAACTTCTAGCCAGGCTCACCAAGAAGAAAAGAGAGAGGACACAAATAAATAAGAAATGAAAGAGGAGAAATAACTGATATCACAGATATACGAAAACCCGTAAGAGAATACAATGAAAAATTATATGCCAACAAATTGGACAACCTAAAAGAAATGGACAAGTTTCTAGAAACATACAGTCCACTAAAACTGAATCAAAAATAGATAATTTGAACAGATCAATCACTAGAAGTTAAATAGGATCAGCAATTAAAAACCTCCCTGCAAACAAAAGTCCAGGACCAGATGGCTTCACAGGAGAATTACACCAAACATACAAAGAAGAACTTAACTCAAGAACTCAGACTCTTCCAAAAGACTGAAAGGGAGAGAACATTGCTAAAGTCATTCTATGAAGCCACCATCACACTGATACCAAAACCAAAGACACTACCAAAAAAAAAAATTACTGGCCAATATCTTTAATGAAAATAAATGCAGAAGTTCTTAACAAAATATTAGGAAACCAAATCCACTAACACATAAAAAATAATATACACCACAATCAAGTCATATTTATTAAACGGTCACAAGGATGATTGAACATATGCAAATCAATCAGTGTGATACACTACATCAATAAAAGAAAAGACAAAAACCATATGATCATCTCAATAGATGCATAAAAAGCATTTGATAAAGTTCAACATCCATTCATGGTAAAAACTCTTACCAAAGTAGGTATAGAGGGAACATATCTTAACATAATAAAAGCTATTTATGACAAACTGGCAGCCAACACAACACTCAATGGTGAAAAGCTGAAAGCATTCCCATTAAATTCAGGAACCAGACAAGTACGCCTACTCTCACCACTTCTACTCAACATAGTATTGGAAGTCCTAGCTATAGCAATCAGACAAGAAAAAGAAATAAAGGGGATGCAAATTGGAAGAGAAGAGGTAAAAAATCACTATATGCAGATGACACGATACTATATATAGAAAACCCTAAAGGCTCCACATAAAAACTACTAAAGCTGATAAAAGAATTCTGCAAGGCAGCAATATGTAAGATTAATGTACAGAAATCCACTGCATTTCTTTACACTGGCAATGAAATATAAGAAAAGGAAAGTTAAAAAAAATCCTTTTAAAATCACATCAAAAAAATAAAATACTTAGGAATATACCTGACCAAAGAGGTGAAAGACTTACATGCTGAGAACTATAAAACATTGATAAATGAAATTAAAGATGATTTAAAGATGACCCAGGAATCCCACTCCTGGGCTTATATCCAGAAGGATCCCTACTTCAGGATGACACCTGCACCCCAATGTTCATAGCAGCACTATTTACAATAGCCAAGACATGGAAACAGCCTAAATGCCCATCAACGGATGACTGGATAAAGAAGAAGTGGTATATTTATGCAATGGAATACTATTCAGCCATAAAAACTGACAACATAGTGCCATTTGCAGAAACATGGATGTTCCTGGAGAATGTCATTCTAAGTGAAGTAAGCCAGAAAGAGAAAGAAAAATACCATATGAGATCACTCATATGTGGAATCTAAAAAACAAAAACAAACAAACAAAGCATAAATACAAAACAGAAATAGACTCATAGACATAGAATACAAACTTGTGGTTGCCAAGTGGGTGGATGGTGGGAAGGGATAGACGGGATTTCAAAATTGTAGAATAGATAAACAAGATTATACTGTATAGCACAGGGAAATACACACAAGATCTTATGGTAGCTCACAGAGAAAAAAATGTGACAATGAATATATATTTGTTCATGTATAACTGAAAAATTGTGCTCTACACTGGAATTTGACACAACATTGTAAAATGATTATAAATCAATAAAAAATGTTTAAAAAAAAGATGAATTAAAGAAATAGAAAGTTATCCCATGCTGTTGGATTGGAAGAATTAATACTGTTAAAATGGCCATGCTATCCAAAGCAATCTACAGATTTAATGCAATCCTCATCAAATTACCCATGATATTTTCACAGAGCTAGAACAAATAATCTTAAAATTTATGTGAAATCACAAAAGACCCAGAATTGCCAAAGCAGTATTGAGAAAAAAGAACAAGGTTGGAGGCATAACCCTCCCAGACTTCAGACTATACTACAGAGCTATAATAATCAAAATAGTGTGGTATTGGCACAAAAACAGACATAAGGATCAATGGAACAGAATAGAGAGCCCAAAAATAAACCCACACACCTAGAGTCAATTGATTTTGACAAAAGAGGCAAGAATATACAATGGAGAAAAGACAGTCCCTTAGCAAGTGGTGTTGAGAAAGCTGGACAGCTGCATGTAAATCAATGATGTTAGTTAGAACACTCCCTCACACCCTACAAAAAGTAAACTCAAAATTACTTAAAAACTTAAACATAAGACAAGACACCATAAGTCTCCTAGAAGAAAACATAGACAAAACATTCCATGGCATAAATTGTAGCAATGTTTTCCTAGGTAAGTCTCCCAGGGAATAGAAATGATAGCAAAGATAAACAAATGGGGTCTAATCAAATGTATAAGCTTCTGCACAACAAAGGAAGCCATAAACAAAACGAAAACACAACCCACAGAATGGGAGAAAATATTTGCAAACAATGCTACTGACAAGGGCTTAATTTCCAGAATATACACACAGCTCATACAACTCAATAACAACAACAATAAAACCTAATCAAAAAATTGACAGAAGACCTAAATGTACATTTCTCCAAAGAAGATATACAGATGCTCAATAGGCACGTGAAAAAATGCTCAGTATCACTAATTCTCAGAAATATTCAAATCAAAACTTCAATGAGGCATCACCTCAAACTGGTTGGAATGACTATCATTAAAAAGTCTACAATAATAAATGCTGGAGAGGGTGTGGAGAAAAGGGAACCCTCATATATTGTTGGTGGGAATGTAATTTGGTGCAACCACTATGAAAAACAGAATGGAGGTTCCTTAAAAAACTAAAAATAGAGTTAGCATATGATTCAGCAGTCCCACTCATGGCACTCATAGTCATACATCTAGAGAAAATTCTAATCTGAGAATATACATGCACCCCAATGTTCATAGCAGCACTATTTATAATAGGCAAGACACAGAAACAACCTAAATGTCTATCCACAGATGATTGAATAAAGATGTGGGGTGTGTGTGTGTGTATATATATATATATATATATATATACACATATTCACAATGGAATACTACTTAGCCATAAAAAAGTATGAAATAATGCCATTTGCAGCAACATGAATGGACCTAGAGATTATCATACTAAGTGAAGTAAGTCAGACAGAGAAAGACAAATACCATATGATACTATTTATATGTGGAATCTTTTTAAAATGATGCAAATGAACCTTTTTACAAAACAGAAAGACATTCACAGACATACGAAACAAACTTATGGTTACCAAAGGTGAAAGTTGATGGGGGAGGGATCATTTAGGAGTCTGGGATTAGCAGATACAAACTACTATATATAAAATAGATAAACAGCAAGGTCCTATTGTATAGCACAGGGAACTGCATTCAATATAAGTTATTACCTATAATGAAAAAGAATATGAAAAAGAAAATATACATGTATAACTGAGTTACTATGCTGTATACCAGAAAGTAACACAACATTGTAAGTCAACTTTAGTTCAATTACAAAATAGATAAGGAGATATTCCACATTTTGTTTATCCATTCCCCAGCTATAAAAAGGAATGAAGTGCTGGTCCATGCAACTGCATGGATGAACTTTGAAAACCCCATGCTAAGTGTAAGAAGTAAGACATAAAATGCACATATTATGTGATTCCATTTATATGAAATGTCAAGAATAGGAAAATCCACAGAGACAGAAAGCAGACTAGTGGTTGTCAGGGGTGGGAATGAGAGCTTAATGGGTAGGGAGTTTCTTTCAGGGGTGATGGACAGTCCTAGAATTAGATAGTGGTGATTGTTGCAAACCTTTGTGAATATACTTAAAACCACTAAATTTTGCATTCTAAAAGGATGAACTTTATTGTATGTGAATTATATCTCAAATTTTTAAAAGAGGAATAAGAAAATGCAAGATGGATACAAGACAGAAATTTCAGGCCACCCTGAGCTTTGTGCACAGTTCTGTGTGGCAGGTCAGCCTTTGGGGAACCCTGGGACCTCTGACTAGTCACTATCAAGCAGAATTATACACTTGAGTGGGCTCAGCACTGGCTGCGTGGAAGCCTGGCTAGTGTCCCAGGGGCAGCATTTTATCCCTGGGCCCTAAAGCTGTGCTCCCAGGGTAAATATTTACGCCAGAGGGCAAGGCTTTCTATCTGTGCTGGAGGGAGATTCTCCTTTCTCCCAGGTGTTCCCAGGGAGCACTGGGACTCTAGCAATATACTGTCAGGCCTGTCTCCACACAGAGCGTAACAGCAGCATCACCAACACTGGGGCTTCGTAGACAACTAGGACCAGAAAGCAGTTAGCAACCGCCAGACACTGTTTGATGAAACCAGGGTCAATGTGAAAGACAGCAACAAGGACCTCTAATGGGAAACACCAAAAAGAAAAAAAAAAAAAAAAGAGAGAGAGAGAGAGAATTTCTGCAGCCTAACTATGAGAGTCTAAGATGACAATTGAATAGCTAACATATATGCCAGGTATTGTCACAAGTGTGACAATAATCCCATAATCACTCCACGAGGGAGGTACTATTACAATCCTCATGGTATACATGAGGACACAGAGAGGTTAAGTGACCAGCTCAAAGTCACACAGCTAGTCAGATGTGGCCCATGACCTTAGCCTACAGTACTCCTAGTTGTTGGCTGGGCTATGCTGAGGCCAAGACAGAACCTGGACCCCCGTCCTCTACCGCGTGCAAAGCACTGGTCCCGTCTGATTTTATTGGTGGAAATAGTCGTGTGCACTGTGTGATCAGGGAGGGGAGAGGATTCTAAAGGGAGGAGTGTTCCAGTGTGAGCAGGAAGTCGTTTTCAGCCTTTGTTCACTCAAAGACCTGTGTGAGAGGTGAGAGGAAGATATGGGGGTGCCAATTTGTCCTGAGCCCTAATTTCAACCACCTGATGAAGACAAACTTGAGCTGGGAAAAGGCTGCCCTCAGCTCCTGAGACAGGAGGCATCCAGCCAGGTCTCTGTCGACATCTAGTGGCCACTGGGGCATAGGACACCCACTGTGGATCACGTAGGTGTGAAACTGACTGCAACCTGGGGGGACAGAGAGAGCAGCGGATCTGAACTTGGGTGTCCAGTGGAAGGGCACGGAGGTTCTGTGAACATAAAACCTCTTGGGCCATGTGTAAAAGCAATTCTGGGGCATTTCTCCGTCACTGTCATCAGGTCCGCCGCGGCTTTTGTGATGCACACAATTTAAGAACCACAGCTGCAGGGTCTCAGAGAGGCCAGCCAGCTCCAGGCTGGGGAACCCTCCCCCCGTGGCATAGCCTAGTGGGCACAGAAGCCGCAGGCGCTGCCCAGCCCTGCGCTCTGCTCACAAAGGCACGACGCCGGAGGGGATTACACCCGTGAGAACTTCTTGGTGGCGGTGTTTAGGCCCTCTTGGTATTCAGAGGACAGAGGCAGGCCCTCCGCGACAGGGCCCTCTCAGGGCCCCTCACCTTTCCTTGGCCACCAGGGCCTGGCCTGGAAGCCCTCGGAACCTTTCTTCCCCTCAGCCGCCCGGCCCGTCTCAGGCCCAGCTGGTCCCCCAGGCTCTCCTTCCTTCCCTCTGGTGTAAGAGCCAGGACCTTAGCTGCCACCTCCTACTCCACCCTTTGGGTTCCCTTTTCCCCTGGAAGCCTGGCTGCAGAAGGGGCTGCAGTCACCCAGCACCTACCTTCCTGGGCCTCAGGTGGCCGATACACCTGAGCATCCTGTGTTAAGGGCTTACCCCTGGATCAGGCAGTGAAACGTTCTTTTGGGGCACACCCAGCAGGAGCCACAAACAGAAAAGAACCCTCCAGAGGTTTCAGAGCCCCTGCTGCTGGTTTGTGGGTTCCTTCTTCCTTTGACTCAGTGCTTTGACACCTGGAGGCCCACCTGGGCTCCTGGCCTCTGCTTTCTTCTCTGAAGGTCGGCTCACAACACCCTCCCTGGCTTCAGTTTGCTGTCTTGAGGTGTACTCTCTGACCCCAACACTATCTCTCATCCTAAAGAAGGAAGGATTCTTCTCATCTGATGAGGCTTTCCCCTAACTCCAGGTCCCTTAACCAGTTTTTTTTCTTTCCTGCATCACCTAAACCTGACTTATGCATACTTAAAGATAGATGTTTCTATTTGCAGAGTGAACCACCCACACAAGGGGTTGTCAGGAGACCTAGGCCCTTTCCTCAACTTCTTAAGAAAATTGTTGTCAGATGAAATGAACTACCCCTTATCTTAACAGGAATTGACAGTCATTAAGATCTAGTGATAAGGAAAGAATTTCTGGTTCATCAATCTGAGAAATACTAGCATGAGCAAGACTAACTCTAAGCCACCTAAACGTCATGTTTGTCTGGATACTGTTTTTGAGCCTGGGGCAAATTCAGTTAAAGGTAGGTGAGTATCGAGATTGAGGTGAAGAACCTTAGGAGCTTGTTTGAATGGACAAGGTACTTTTCACAATGAGCCTAGAACTATTGTAATCAGGTGGGTAAGTGTGAACCACAATTAGTGAGGAAAAAACGAAGACCAGAACTTGAAAATCTATAGGAAGCATCAAGCCTGACTTTAGCTCAGTTGAGTGAGCAGAGGCTGGAAATGCGCAGGATGGAATGTTCGGGTCAGAAGGCAGAAAGATTACAAAGCAAGTGGGGAGCAAGGGACAGGCCAGAATGAACAAGAACAAGATTGTAAACCCTGCAAGGGAGTCAGGAGTCTGCCTTTGTGTGGTACCAGTGTTGAGGAATGTTGAAGGTAACTGCGCTAAGATAAGATTCAGAAATATATTCCCTATAATTCAATGAGTTTACTGCTTAAAAAACACTTCTCCTATAGTGCTTTGTAAAATGCCATAAGGTCTCACAGAGAATGAAATTACAAAACACATTGTGGACATGGTAAGGCATTCCTTAGAACGACTCCACTTTCAGGAAAAATAAGACATGACTTTTCTTACTTAGGAAAATGCACTGATTAAAACCCAGCCACGATTTTGAGCTTCAATCAAGGCCTCAGGAGCTAGAGACTCAGTAGTTCTCGGCCAGGAGTAGGGGCAGAGTGGTGCAGGGGACATAGCTGAAACACTTGTGAAACTTATAAAACACGCATGCCCAGCCCACTTGCACCCATCGTGCCTCGAAGAGTGAGACGGAGGAAAGGACAGAGGCAGCTACACTTAAAACAAACAAAAGTGAAACCAAAAAATCCTCCCCAGGTGATCTGACACATACCTGCCAACACATTTCTCCATTAGAGAAATGCTGGACTATGATGAGGAGGTAAAACTTAAATTTAGTAAATGATAATTCTGTCTTGCAAAAAAAAAAATAGAAACATAGAGACAAGCATGTAACATTTAATTATATGTATTTAAAAATGTAATTGTGAACGTATGCATGATATAAAAGATGTATAAAAAAACTCATTTCTCCATTTCTTTGAAGTGATGAACAAAATGTTATTTAAACAGAAATGGATGGTTACTAGTTTTTACAAAAGTGCAATCATTTACTCTGTGACTTGCTTTTCTCACTTACTATATAATGGATATCCATCCAAGTCAACTGCTTTTATATATATTATATATATATATATATTGTTTTTAATAGCTGCATAATTGATAGCAGGAAAGTACCATATTTTATTCAACTATTCTTTCCCTTCTAGGTGAAGCTTCAGTTTGGTTTCAGTTTTTTGACACTATAAATCAAGCTGAAATAAGCCTTTTGTATGTATATCATTATGCATTAATGCTTTTCTTCCCAAAGGATTGAGTCCCTAAAGTGAATGTGCTAAGTAAAAGAATATGTGTATTTTTACTATTACCAGACATTATCGTAACTATTTCATTAAACGCTTTCAGCAGTTTGCCCACACACAAACCAGCAACGTGTGTGGCTGTCTCTTTCCCTCCCCATTCTCACCAGCAGGGAATTTGTTCCGTTAGTTGTTGCTGCTTCATTTTGCAACTCCCTCACAAATAATGCAGTTAAGAATCTTTTCATGTGTTTATTGGGCATCTTTATTTTCTCTTCTGGGAATTGCCTGTTCATTATGTGTTTTTCTATTCGTTCATTTGCTTTACTCTGATCAAGATATATTAACCTTTGTCTGACACGTATGCTATATATTTCAGATTATTGTTTCTCATTTGATTTTGTCTTTAGTGATTTCTGAGATACAAAATTTAATTTAATGAAATTCAATGTGCCAATGTTTTCATAACTTGTGACTTCTGGGTTACTTATCTTATAAAGGCCTTTCCTATTCAGAGTTTGTGAAATAGCATCCTCGTTTTTATTCTCATATTGTATTGTTTTATTTAAGGCACTAATCCATCTATACATTATTTTTGTACAAGGTATGAGGAAAAGGCTGGCTTAGTTTAGTTCTATGAATTTCCAGTTATCCCAGCATTATTTATAAATAAACCACCCTTTGCTGACTGACACAAAACACCTCTCATGTCATGTATTAATCCATATATTCTTGGATTCATATCTGAAATCTCTATTTGTTCCCACTAATCTACTTGGCTATTATTATTATTATTATTATTATTATTATTATTATTATTATTCCACTCTAGGGCCCAGCAAGAGCTGGAGCAGTGTATAAAGTGCCATACTCACTTTCAGGGAGTGGCTTATTCCCTGGAAAAATGACTTCTTGTCCCTTTTATATGAGATCAGATGACTTGATAATTCTAATTACTACTTACATCTTAGGTGTTAGCAAGAATTTTATTCAAATTTGGTTGTACAAAATAATACATAACACAAAAAACACAGTATCTGTACTTAGAGCAAGCAATACAAAGCAAGTGGTCAAGCAATTCTACCACCTTGTTGTGCTAGCAATATATTATGCTATCCCCTGAACACAATTTAAATTCACTGGTCTTCATGTGTAACTTTTATATTCTTATATTTATTATACAATATTATATGAGTTTCAGGTGTACAACACATTGACTATATTTTTATCCATTATGAAATGATCACTGCAATAAGACCAGTTACCATCTGTCACCAGACGAAGTTGCTACAATCTTATTGGCTATATTCCCTATATGTAGATTACATTCCCATGACTCATTTATCTTATAGCTGAAGTATGTACCTCTTAATCTCCTTCACCTATTTCATCCGTCCTTCACACTTTCCCCTCTGGCAACCACCAGTTTGTTCTCTGTATCTATGGATCTGTTTCTGGGGTTCTTTTTTATTTCTTTGTTCATTTGTTTTCTTTTTGTGATTCCACATGTAAGTGATAACATACAGTATTTGTCTTTCCCACTCTGACTCACTTCACTTACATAATACCCTCTAGGTCCACCCATGTTGTTGCAAATGGGAGATTTCATTCTTTTCTATGGTTAAGTATTATTCCTTGTGTATATATCTATATATACTATATCTTGTTATCCATTCATCTATGGATGGACACTTAGGTTGCTTCTATATCTTGGCTATTGTAAATAATGCTGCAATTTTAAAATTTTAAGTGTAAATAGTACTGCAATTTTTTAATTGTGGTAAAATACATATAACATAAAATTCACCATCTTAACCACTTTCAAGTGTACAGTTAAGTAGTGTTAAGTATGTTCACATTGATATGCATTGATATGAGGACTTTTTCATATCCATTAATCAACAACTCTTCATTTCTCCCTCCCCCTCCCCCCTCAGCCTCTGGCAACCACCATTCTACTGTTTTTCTTAGTTTGACTACTCTAGATAACTCATATAATTTAAGTCATATGATATTTGTCTTTTTTGTGACACTTATTTCACTTAACGTGTTTACGAGTTTCATCCATATGATAGCATGATAGCATATGACAAAAATTTCCTTCCTTTTTAAGGCTGAATAATACTCCATTTTGCATATATCTATTGATGGACATTTGCGTTGCTTCCACCTTTAGGCTTTTGTGAATAATACTGCAATGAGCATGGGTGTGCACATATTTTTCAAGATACTGATTTCAGTTTCTTCAGATACATACCCAGGAAGGGTATTGCTAAATATTATGGCAGTTCAATGTTTAATTGTTTGAGAACTACCATAATGTTTTCTATAATGGCTATATGAATTTACATTCCTACCAACAGTGTATTATAAGGATTCCCTTTTCTCCACATCTTCACCAACATTTGTTATCTCTCCTTTTTTTAAATTTTTTTTGAGGTAACATTGGTTTATAACATTTTCAGGTTTCATGTGTACAGCATTATATTTCTACTTCTGTATACCTTACAATGTGCTCACAACCAAAAATTTAGTTTCTGTCTCTCACCCTACAATTGATTCCCTTTATCCATTTTACTCTCCCCCTCCCATCCCTCCCTGTCTGGTAATCACTACTCTATTCTCTGTATCTACATATTTGTTTTTGTTTGATTTGGTTTGTTCATTTATTTGTTTGTTTGTTTCTTAGTTTTTTACATTCCACATATGAGTAAAATCATCCAGTATTGGTCTTTCTCCATCTGACTTAGAGCACTTAGCATAATACCCTCAAGGTCCATCCATGTTCTTGCAAATGGCAAGATTTCATCTTTTTATGGCTGAGTAGAATTCTATTGTATAGCACATCTTTATCCATTCATCTGTTGATGGGTACCTAGGTTGTTTCCATACATTGGCTATTGTAAATAATACTGTTATGAACATACTGGTGCATATCTTTTCAAATTAGTGTGTTTGACTTCTTTGCATAAATATCCACAAGTGGGATGGCTGGATCATATGGTAGTTCCAATTCTTAATTTTCTGAAGACACTCCATACTGCATACTGCCTTCCATAGTGACCGCACCAATTCATCCTGCTATTTCTAAACTGAAGTAGTTGATTTACAATGTTATGTTAGTTCCAGATGTACAGCAAAGTGATTCAGTTATATATATATATATATTTATATATATATATATATATATATATGTGTGTGTGTGTGTGTATATATATATACATATACATATACATATATATACACATTCTTTTTCATATTCTCTTCCATTATTATTACAGGATATTGAATATAGTTCCCTGTGCTATACAGTAAGATCTTGTTGTTTATTTTATATATAGTAGTTTGTATATGCTAATCCCAAACTCCTAATTTATCCCTCTCTCCCTTTCCCCTTTGGTTACCATAAGTTTTTTTCTTCTGTCTGTGAATCTCTCTCTCTTTTGTAAATAAGTTCATTTGTTTCATTTTTTAGATTCCACATATAACAGATATATATTTGTCCTTCTCTTTCTGATTTACTTCACTTGGTATGATAATCTCTGGGTCCATCCATCTTGCTGCAGATGGCATTATTTCATTTTTTATGGCTGAGTAGTATTCCACTATGTGTACATATATATGTGTGTGTATGTATATATGTGTAGTGTGTGTGTGTGTATATATATATACACTCATCTTTATCTATTTATCTGTCAGTGGACATTTAGGTTGCTTCCATGTCTTCGCTATTGTAAATAGTGCTGCCATGAACATTAGGATGCATACATCTTTTCAAATTAGAGTTTTCTTGACATATGACCAGGAGTGAGATTGCTGGACCATATGGTAAGTCTATTTTTAGTTTTTTAAGGAACTTCCATACTGTTTTCCATAGCAGCTGTGACAATTTACATTCCCACCAACATTGTAGGAGGGGTCCCTTTTCTCCACATCCTCTCCAGCATTTGTCATTTGTAGACTTTTTAATGATGGCCATTCCTACTGGTATGAGGTGACACCTCATTGTATTTTTGATTTGCATTCTCTAATAATTAGCGAAGTTGAGCATCTTTTCATGTGCTTATTGCCAATCTGTATGTGCTCTTTGGAGAAATGTCTATTTAGGTCTTCTGCCCATTTTTGACTGGCTTATTTGGTTTTGTTGTTGTTGTTATTGAATTGTATGAGCTGTATGTATATTTTGGAAATTAAGCCCTTGTTGGTCACATCATTTGAAAATATTCTATCCCAGTCTGAGTTTGTTTTTTCATTTTGTTTATGGTTTCCTTCATTGTGCAAAAGCTTATACATTTGATTTGGTCCCATTTGTTTTTGTTTTTATTTCTATTGCCTTGGGAGACTGACCTAAGAAAATGCTGCTGTGATTTATGTTAGAGAATGTTTTGCCTATGTTCTCTTCTGGGGGTTTTATGGTTTCATGTCTTATATTTAAGTTTTTAAGCCATTTTGAGTTTATTTTTGTGTATGGTGTGAGGGAGTGTTCTAACTTCATTGATTTACATGCAGCTGTCCAGTTTTCCCAACACCACCTCCTGAAGTGACTGTCTTTTCTCCATTGTATATTCTTGCCTCCTTTGTCAAAGATTAATTGATAGTAGATGTGTGGGTTTATTTCTGGGCTCTCTACTCTGTTCCATTGATCCATATTTCTGTTTTGGGGCTATACCAATTTACATTCCCACCAACAGTGTACAAGTGTTCTTTTTTCTCCACATCCTTGTTAATGCTTGTTATTCTTGTTTTTTGTTTTGGGGAAGGTTTTTTGATAATAGCCATTTGGACAAGTGTAAGGTGATATCACGTGGTTTCGATTTACATTTCCCTAATAATTAATGATACTGAACATATTTTCATATACCTTTTGGCCATCTGTATGACTTCTTTGGAGAAATGTATATTAAGCTCTTCTGCCTGTTTTTACTCAAGTTTTTAAATTGTTGTTGACCTTTATATCTTGAATATTAACCTCTTATCAGATGTATCATTTGCAAAAGTCTTCTCCCACTCAGGTTTCTTTTTTTATTCTATTAATGGTTTCCTTTGCTGTGCAAAAGCTTTTAAGTTTGATGTAGTCCCTTTTGTTTATTTCTGCTTTTCTTTTCCTTGTCTGAGGAGACAGCTAGAAAGATATTGCTGAGACCAATGTCAGTGAGCACACTGCCTACCTTTTCTTCTAAGAGTTTTATAGTTTCAAACTTTTCATTCACACTTGAATCCATTTTGAGTTGATTTTTGTGCATGGTGTGAGACAGTTGTCAAGTTTCCTTTTTTTTTTTTTTTTTTTTTTTTGCTTGTGGCTGTCCAGTTTTCCCAGCACCATTTATTGAAGAGATTATCCTTTCTCCGTTATATGTTCTCTGCCCCTTTGTCATAAATTAACTTTCCATATAAATACATGGGCTTATTTCTGGGCTCTCAATTCTGTTCCATTGATCTATGTATCTGTTTTTCTGGCTTTGTAATATAGTTTGAAATCAGGGAGTGTGATATCTCCAGATTTGTTCTTTTTTCTCAGAATTGCTTTGGCTACTCAAGGTCTTTTGTGGTTCCAAATAAATTTTAGAATTTTTGGTTCTATTTCTGTGAAAAGTGTCCTTGGGATTTTGATAGGGATTGCAATGAATCTGTAGATTGCTTTAGGTATATGAACATTTTGACAAAGCTAATTCTTCCAGTTCATGAGCATGGATAACTTTCCACTTATTTGTCATCAATTTCTTTCAACAACATCTTATAGTTTTTGGTGTACAGGTCTTTACCTTCCTTGGTTAAATTTATTCCTAGGTATTTTATTATTTTTGTTGCAATTGTGAATGGTATTATTTTCTTAATTTCTCTTTCTTCTAGCTCATTGTTGGCATATAGAAATGCAACAGATTTTTGAATATTGATTTTGTGTCCTGAAACTTTACTGAATTTTTTAATTAGTTCTAGCAGCTTTTTTGGTGGAGTTTTTACGGTTTAGCAGTGGGTTTGTAATATATAGGCTTTATTATGTTGGGGTAAATCCCTTATTTATCCACTTTATTGAGAGTTTTTATCATAAAATTGGTGTTGAGTTTTGTCAAAAGCTTTGTCTGCATCTATTGAGATGATCATATGGTTTTTATCCTTCATTTTGTTAATGCACTATATCATGATGATTGAGTTACAGATATTGAACTATCCATACATCACTGGAATAAGTCTCACTTGATCATGATGTATGATCCTTCTAAAGAATTGTTGAATTCAGTTTGCTAATATTTTGTTGAGGATTTCTACATTTATGTTCATCACAAATATTGGCCTGTCATTTCCTTCCTCCCTTCTTTCCTTCTTTCTTTCCTTTCTTCTTTTTTTTTTTTTTTTTTTTTTTTTTCCTTGTTGTGTGTTTGTCTGGTTTTGCTATCAGGGTAATGCTGGCCTTGTAGAATGACTTTGGAAGCATTCCTTTTCTCTTTATTTTTTCGGAATAGTTTGAGAAGGACAGGCATTAAATTGTCTTTGAATGTTTGGTAGAATTCACTTATGAAGCTGTCTGGTTCTTGACTTTTGTGTTTGGGGAGCCTCTTGATTGCTGTTTCAATCTCTGTACTAGTGATATGTCTTTTCAGATTTTCTATTTCTTCATAATTCAGTCTTGGAAGGTTGTATGATTCTAAGAATTTGCCACTTTCTTCTACACGGTCCAATTTGTTCACACACAGTTGTTCCTAATATTCTCTTGAAATCCTTTGTATTTCTGTGGTGTCTATTGTTATTTTTCCTCTTTCACTTGTGATTTTATTTATCAGATCCTTTTCTTTCTTAGTGAACATAGCTAAAGTCCTGTCAATTTTATCTTCTCAGAGACTCAGCTGTTAGTTTCTGATTCTATTTATCATCTTACTCAATGTTTTGTATACTTTTTACCTTTTCATTTCTAGTAGAAGAGCTCATTTCAACACTTCTTGTAAGGCAGGTCAGTGTTGATGAACTCCATCAGCTTTTGTTTGTCTGAGAAAGTCTTTATTTCTCCTTTGTGTCTGAATAATAACTTTGCTGTAGAGAGTATTCTTTGGTGACAGTTTTTATCTTTCAATATTTTGAGAATGTTATTCCATTCCCTCTTGGCCGATAGAGTTTCTGCTGAGAAATCTGCTGATATCCTAATGGGAGTTCTTTTCTAGGTTATCATCTTTTTCCCCCTGGCTGCCTTTAAAATTCTTTGTCATTGACTTTTGACAGTTTTAATATAACATATATTGAAGAAGATTTTTTGCACTGATGTAATTAGATGTTCTCTTAGCTTCATGAACTTGTATATCCAGTTCCTTCTCCATGTTTGAGAATTTCTCAGCTTTTATTTCTTTGAATTCTCTTCTCCTTTCTCCCTCTCCTCTCCTTCTGGGATACCCATAATCTAATGTTGCCCTTCATAAAAACAGTCAGATAGCTCATGTAGAATTTCTTCATTTTTAAAAATATCTTATCTCTCTTTCCTCTTCTACTTCTATTGTTTCTAGATTTCTATCTTCAATCTTGCTAATTCTCTCTTTCATATGATGTGCTCTATTTCCAGTGTTTTCTAATGCAGTCTTCATCCCATTTATTGCGTTCTTCAGATCCAGGATTTGTTTGTTTTAGAGTTTCAATCTCTTTGGTAAAGTATTCCTTCTGTTCATTAATTTTATTCCTGAATTCATTAAATTGCCTTTCTGACTTTTCTTGTAGCTTGCTTGGTTTCTTCATGAGCAATATTTTGAATTCTCTATCAGATCACAATACTCCATAACTTTAAGTCTGGTTTCTGGAGAATTGTTGTTTCCTTTTTGTGTTACAGTACAAAAAGCTATTTTGTTATTGTGTAACACAGGCACATTGTTACTGTAGTTCTTCATGGTGCTTGATGAATTTTTCCTCTGCCAGTGCACTTGAAGTTAAATGATAGGTTGGAAGTTAGAATTCTGTTTTTGTTCCCTGATAGGTGGCAACGTAACACAAGTTTTTGGTTTTGCTTACCTGTGCTGCCTCTGGTTATGCTGCCTCTGAGAGTTGACTTTCCAGCCTCCGATGTCTTTGTAAAAGGTGTGGTTCCATGCTTTTGTCACTGCTTCTTGTGGCTCTGGGGTCTTTGCTGCCTTGCTTCTACCAGAGACACTGTCATCACAGGGATGGTGGGTTCTCACCTTGTGCCCAGGATCCCCTGGGTTGCAGGATCTTCCATGGGTTGAAGGAGACATTTAGAGGATCCAGGATCACTCTAGTGCCTCTACCATGCCCAGTGTTGTAAGATTTGTAGTCTCCACCTCTGCAGATGGGAGCATGGGGACCAGAGTTGTGAGTGCTTAGTAGCTGGAGAGACAGGGACCCAGAGTCCCCATTGCCACTGCTGCCCCATTACCTGTGGCCCAGGGAGGCTGCAGTCATGTGCAACCCTTTCACTGCTGTTAGTGAGTTCTCTAAACCTGCATACTCAGCTGCTACCTTCAGAGGGCTGGGATTATAGGCACCAACTACACTGTTCTGCCTCTTCTATGTGTCCCAATACACCTACCTTTACATATACAGATGCATAAAGTTCTCTGGCTTCCTGTTGTATTGGGCAGAGGCACCTTTGTTAAACTGGATGTTTTACTGGTTGAAAGCTGAAGGGGATAGAAAAGGGTAGTTTTTCAATTTGCCATGTTGCTGACTTCACCTCTTCTTATCTTTTTGATAATAGCCACTCGAACATAAGTGAGGTGATACCTCATTGTAGTTTTCATTTGCATTTCCCTGATGATTAGTGATATTGAGCATGTTTTCATATACCTATTGGCCATTTTTATGTCTTGTTTTTACCTTTTTTATAATTGAGATATACTTAATATACAATATTACATAAGTTATCGGTGTACATATAGTGATTCAGTTTTTAAAGGTTACACTTCATTTATAGTTATTGTAAACTATTGGCTATATTCCCTGTGTTGTACAATATATCCTTGCAGCTTATTTATTTTATACATACTACTTTGTACCTCAAGCCCCTACTCCTATTTTGCCCCTCCCCTTTTCTCTCCCCTCTGATAACTAATTATATCTGTGAGTTTGTTTCCTTTTTGTTATGTTCATTAGTTTGTTTTATTTTTTAGATTCTACTTATGAGTGATATCATACAGTATTTGTCTTTCTTTGTCTGACTTATTTCACTTAGCATAATACCATCCAAATCTATCCCTATGGTTGAAAATGGCAAAAATTCATTCTTTTTCATGGCTGAGTAGTATTCCAGTGTGTATGTGTATGTGTGTGTGTACCACATCTTCTTTGTCCATTCATGTGCTGATGGACACTTAAGCTGCTTCCAGATCTTGGCAATTAACAATTCTGCTATGAACATTGAGGTGTATGTATATTTAGTGTTTTTATTTGGGGGGAGTTTCTGGGTCATATGTTTAGTTTTTTTAGAAACTTCCATAATGTTTTCCACAGTGGCTATACCAATTTACATTCACACCAACAGTGTTATGAGGGTTCCCTTTTCTCCATATTCTCACCAACATTTATTGGTGATCTTTTTGATGACAGCTACTTTGACAGGTGTGAGGTGCTATCTCATTGTGGTTTTAATTTGCATTTCTCTGATGATTAATGATGCTGAGAATCTTTTCATGTGTGTTAGCCATCTGTATGTTTTCTTTGGAAAAATGTCTCTTCGGATCTTTTGCCCATTTTCAATTGGGTTGTTTGTTTTTTTGATGTTGAGTTGTATGAGCTATTTATGTACGTTGGATATTAAACCTTTACCAGTCATATCATTAGCAAATATTTTCTCCCATTCAGTAGGTTCTCTTTTTATTTTGTCAGTGGTTTCCTTTGCTGTGCAAAAGCTTTTAAGTTTAGTGAGGTCCCTTTTTTCATTTTTGCTTTAGTAGACAAATCCAAAAAAAAATATTGCTATCATTTATGTCAAAGAGTGTTCTGCTTATGTTTTCTTCTAGGAGTTTGATGGTTTCTGGTTTTACATTTAGGTCTTTAATCCATTTTGAGTTTATTTTTGTATATGGTGTAAGAAAGTGTTCTAATTTCATTCTACATGTAATTGTCCAGCTTTCCCAGCACCACTTATTGAAGAGACTGTCCTTTCTCCATTGTATATTCTTGCCTTCTTTGTCATAGATTGACCATAAGTTCAAGGGTTTATTTCTGGGCTCTCTATTCTGTTCCATTGATTTATGTGTCTGTTTTTGTGCCAGCACCATATGCTTTGATTACTGTAGCTTTGTAGTATAGTCTGAAGTCAGGGAGCATGATCCTCCAGCTCTGTTCCTCTTTCTCATGATTGCTTTAGATATTCGAGGTCTGTTGTATTTCCATAGACATTTTTTAATTATTTGATTTAGTTCTGTAAAAAATGCCATTGGTATTTTGATAGGGATTGCACTGTATCTGAAGATTGCCATTGGTAATATAGTCATCTTAACAATATTAATTCTTCCAATCCATGAACAGCATGTATCTTTCTACCTGTTTGTGTCATCTCCAGTTTCCTTCATCAGGAAGGAAACTGTCTTATAGTGTTCCTAGTCCAGGTTTTTACTTCCTAAGTTAAATTTATTCCTAGGTATTTTATTCTTATTGATGCAATTGTAAATGGGTTGTTTCCTTAATTTCTTTTCCTGATTTGTTGTTAGTATATAGAAATGTATCAGATTTATGCATATTAATTCTGTATCCTACAACTTCACTAAATTCATTGATGAGCTCTAATAGTTTTTTGGTGCCATCTTTAGTATTTTCTATGTAGAG
The DNA here is from genome assembly GCF_009834535.1 of Camelus ferus. Lineage (NCBI taxonomy): Eukaryota > Metazoa > Chordata > Mammalia > Artiodactyla > Camelidae > Camelus > Camelus ferus. Next base: position 90,900,114 of record NC_045732.1, on the reverse strand, counting down.
TATCATATCATTTGCAAACAGTGACATTTTTACTTCTTTTCAATTTGGATTCCTGTTATTTCTTTTTCTTTGTCTGAGTGCTCTGGCTAGGACTTCCAAAACTATGTTGAATAAAAGTGGTGAGAGAGGATGTTGCTGATCTTATGGGAAATGCTTTCAGCTTTTCACAGCTAAGTATGATGTTAGCTGTGGGCTTATAATATGTGGCCTTTATTATGTTGAGATATGTTCCCTCTACATGGAGTTTGTGTAGAATTTTTTTTACCATAAATGGACTTGAATTTTTGTCAAAGGCTTTTTCTTTATCTATTGAGATGATCATATATTTTTATTATTCAATTTGTTAATATAGTGTATAACATTGATTGATTTGTTGATGTCAAACCATCCTTGCATCCCTGGGTTAATTCCACTTTATCATATATGATCCTTTTAATGTATTGTTGGATTCAGTTGCTACTATTTTGTTGAGGACTTTTGCATCTTTGTTCATCAGTGAGATCTGACCTATAATTTATTTTGTGATGTCTTTGTCTGTTTTTGGTATCAGGGTGATGCTAGCCCCATAGAATGAGGTCAGACTCTTTCCTTTCTCTGAAATTTTTTGGAATAGTTTGAGGATAGGTGTTAAGTCTCCTTTAAACGTTTGCTAGAATTCACCCATGAAACCATCTGATCATGGACTTTTGGTTTTTTAGTACTGATTCAATTTTGGTACTGGTAATCTGTTCATATTTTCTGTTTCTTCCTGGTTCAGTCTGGGAAGATTGTACATTTCTAGGACTTTGTTTATTTCTTCTAGTTTGTCCATTTTATTAGCATATAGTTGTTTGTAGTAGTCTTTTATGATCCTTCGTGTTTCTGTGGTATTAGTTTTAACTTCTTTTTCATTTCTGATTTTATTGATTTGGGCCCTCTCTCTTTTTTCTCTTGACAAGTCTGGATAAAGGTTAATCAATTTTGTTTATCTTTTTGAAGAACCAGCTCTTAGTTTCACTGGTCTTTTCTAGTGGGTTTTTGTTTTGGTTTTGGTTTATTTGTTTTTGACTTCTATTTCACTTATTTGTGCTCTGATCTTTATTATGTCTTCTATTAACTTTGGTTTTGTTTGTTCTTATTTTTCTAGTTACCTTAGGTGTAAGGTTAGGTTGGAGATTTTTCTCATTTCCTGAAGTAGGCTTGTATCACCATAAACTTCCCTCTTAGAACTGCTTTTGCTGCATCTCATAGATTTTGGATGTTGGATTGTAACAACCCTGTATTTGTGCTCTTCTCCCCTCATGATTAATGTTTGATACTATATTTTACATCTAATTGTTTTGTGTATCCCTTAACTGCTTATTGTAAATATATATGATTTTACTTTTGTCTTTTAACCTACTAGCTTTGTGTGTGATTTCCAACCTTTACTATATGTTTGCTTTACCGATGAGCTTTTGCATTTCATGATTTTCATATTTCTATTTATGGTCTTTTATTTTTCACTTAAAGAAGGTCCCTTAACATTTCTTGTAAAGCTGGATTGATGATGCTGGACTGTTTTAGTTTTCACTTGTCTGTAAAACTTGATTTCTCCATCAAATCTGAATGAGAGTCTTGCTGGGTAGAGTATTCTTAGTTGTAAGTTTTTCCCTTTCATCAGTTTAAATATGTCATCCCACTCCCTTCTGCCCTGCAGAGTCTCTGCTGAAAAGTCAGCTGATGGCCTTATGGGGGTTCCCTTGTATGTTATTTGTTTCTTTATCCTTACTGATGTTAATATTCTCTATCTTTAATTTTTGCCATTTTAATTAGAATGTGTCTTGGTGTGGTCCTCTTTGGGTTGATAATCATTTTATATTTTAATCAGACTTACAGTAGGGAGAATATTTTATTGATGTTTTCAAATAATCAGTTTGGAATTCATTTATTATTTTTATTGCATTTTTGGCTTTCTATTTCCTTGAATAGATTTTAATGATGATTGACTCAGTCATTCCTTTTGAGGAGAATCCTTTGATTGTTTATTAACATTTAGTAAAATGAGTTCATTTTTTCTATCTTATTTCTTTAATTTAAAAATTATAAAAGCATTTATAGATGAAAGTTTTCCTCTGAGTAAAGCATCTACAGGAATAATAGGAATTGAT